>NC_056737.1:1991752598-1991935058 GCF_019279795.1 Protopterus annectens | reverse complement strand
TCAGTTGAGTAGCAGTAGAATGGGAGTATTCCACGCACATTGAAATTCTTCTAGAACTTCAAGGCTGAGCATTTGTACTTCTCTAAATGCTTGCACTGTGGCTCTAATATCTGATATGATGTGATTTCTCTCCAGGTGAGGTTTTTAATGCTGTGCTGAATTAAACTGTTTCTACCATACAACTCTGATAATATGTTATTTTTGGGTAGAGAAGCATAACTAGTTTGGGGAGAAGGGGGCAGCAGACCTTGGTACAAGTTATGAGGCAGAACAATCAACAGATCCTTCTTTTTTTTTACTTTTATTTTTAAATTTCACTTATGTAAACATGATAGCAGTGAGGATGTTAGAACTTGGAGGAGTACCAGATTTCCTCTCACCTACAGCATGAAGGTGTGGAGCATTAGGATCTGATGTTCCTCCTTAGAGAAGGAAGAAGTGCCAGATCAGTGAAGAGACCTTTTTTCTTTTTTTGCTTCTCAAACTATTGTTGAAGAGCTCCACATCAGGGAGTGGCACTGGGTGCCAAATGACAGAGTACAAATTCTTTTACTTCTTTTCTCTGAGACACTGATTATGCTAACTGATCCTGACTTCAGGACATACTGTGGGAATCTTAACTTTCCCTGCAAACATACTTACTACAGAACCATCAGCAAAAGTTTTTTTCCCCATGATGTCAGAATATTTATGTGATATAAATGTTCTAGTCTCCTTTTTGTAATTTGTCTCACCTTATAAATTACTTCACTTACTTTGTTATTCCTAAACAGCTTTACCACTTTGCAAGGAACTTGTTTTCTACGTGGTTACTAATACTCTTACCTTAATTCCTACTTTGAAGTCTATCAGATGAACATTTCTGTTATATATTCACTATTGTGCCTGCTGCTCCTTCTTCATAAGTTTTCCCACTGCAGACATCACAGTTGTTAACCTGTCCAACAGGTCCCACAAATGCTCTATTACACTGTTGAAAGGGATGTTTTACTCCTTCCATGCTATTTTTGCTATATTTAGCAACCCTCAAGGATATTTGCCTTAAAGCAGTTCAGGTGGTGTGATCCCCTCTGACACTTGGAGTACTTCCCTTCCAGCAAAGAGAAGGCATTGCAGTAGCTAGTCCCAGCTTTTCCCATCTATCTCTACAGCCTTTCATGCCATAGACTTTAAAGTTTTGTTACAACATTCAGCAAGCTTAGATGTTACAGATGTCCTTAGCTATTTCACTGCAAAGCACTGGCAAAGTTCATGCATTACTCTGGGAAAGAATGAGTTATCTTGGTCACAGTGGCGGCTGGTGACTTCAAATCAAAGGGGGGCTGCAGGAGACAGCTGAATGGGTGACTTCAAGGGAAGGGGTGTGACCAACTAGAAAGGGGAGGAGCTATGCTCAAAACCACAAAAACTAACTTTAATTAAATACGCTGCCCTGGGTGCCAAACTATCATTATGAGAGTCCATTCAAGACAAAAATAAGTGTAGAAGAATAAAAATATTTCAATGCATTGGCTGCATGACAGCTTACTTAATATCTAGATGGAAACAAAAGGTTGTGAGGCATGAAAAAATAAATTACTTTTTAAATATATTACTGGAATGCCAGTCAAAATCAAGTATAAGAAAAACAAGAAGCACTCAACTCAAACCACTTCTCCTTGCACTGCAGTTCTAATTATAATTTATATTCAGCTTTATTAAAGTACCAAGTAACATGCTGAAAGTAGAAATCTCTGTGATGCCCCACTTGTAAAATGTTTCTTATCCAAAAAAGACCTGCTGCCTGACAACTATCTACTTGTTTCATGGGGGAAAACATGATCAAAGTAAAAAATGAAAAGCAAACAAGAAACAAGCTCAAGATACATTGCTTAAAGGATTACTGTACAGGTTATGGACCACACATGATTGGCATTCTGTTTAGTTTACGGGTAAAGTCTGTAGAGATGACTGGAAGTCTCCAACAAGTGTAATGAGCTTTTTAAAATAATGGAATCCTGTCCTTTAATACCCAAGGCTTATACATCATCTAGTCAAGTATTCTCTGCATGGCAACAACAGAAAGGCTTTCAATGTTGGCAATTCTTTAACAGTATGCTTATTAAAGTTTACTTGCATCTTACGATCTCAGACAAGCTTACCTTATGGTCATTAAAGCATTGCTACTTAAACACAGAGCAACAGGCACTTTCTGAGTAATAAGCATAAATCTGAGTAATAAGCATAAATCAACAATACAAAAATATGACAGAAACCAGACTGTTCTGCAAAATCAAGGACAGATGAAAAGCCACTGTAGTACTTGTGTCTACCTTGGATGGGGGGGGGCACACTGCACATTTACACTGCATAATTACTCCTTGCCTTGCTTGGACACATCCAGAGTCACTACATGGGGGAGTGGGGTGCAACAAGTATGTCACAATTTGAAATGTCTCTGGCTGACTGTGATGGCCCTGACACATTTGTCATACCTCTCATCTTCAGAGCAAGAAATCTGGACAAAGCCATACACAGAAGTGGGACAAAGGCCCAAAAATAAGGAAAATTTTTAAATATTGCTCTAATAAACTTAGAAAGATAATAGAATAGGTCTTGCATTAGTATAAATTTTCTGAAGGGTATAAAATCTGAAACTCAAATGTCTGTCATTATTTTCTAACTTCAGTCTTTAATGATTTGTCACTAATTTGCCAAAAAACACAATTTGAAAATGGACCAAAAATGTGATGCAAAAATATAAAATAGCCACACAATACAGCTGGGAACCTGTCAAAGAAGGGACACTTTAATATTAATACTGCTAACTTGAGCAGCTGACAAAATAAAAGAATCTACATGCATTTCAAGTAATCTATAACTTTGATTATTACAGTTATTTCTTAATTGTAAACCTGCCATGTTTTCTTCCAAAATTGCTATTTTGCGGAGGGATTATTAGGGGGAAGAGTAACATTTTGAGCCAAAATCAGGGACAGTTGAGAGGTTGGCTATGCCTAATTCTATAAAGCAATGTATTTGCATGCACCTCTCAACCTGTTAATGCAGTAAATCTGAACAAGGCCAAATATATTGGGGGAACATATAAACAGTACTAAAAATTGCTCTTGTATAAATTGAGACAGTTGATAGAATAACAGTTCTTACTTTAGCATGCATTTTTCTTTTTTTTTCAAAACAGGTTTATTGTTTTAACATATAAGAGAAATATCATAACAATTTTATACAAGTAATTAAAAATAGGTATTATTATAATATTCAACAAAACAACTAAAGTATTTACAAAGACATCCACTACAATCAGATCAATTAATTAAACTAAAATACCGTGCTATTGAAATTAGAATTTTTTTAACAAATTTTGTAAATTATCCCATACAATATAATATGATGTTTTTCTAGTTGTTCTCATTCTAATTGTGCTTATTTCCATATGGCACATTATATTCATAACATTTTTAAATTCATTGAACGAAGGAGGTGTATCTGAAATCCAATTTCTAGTTATTATTTTCCTGGCCACTGCTAGGATAGACCATAACAAGGGAAGCTTAATCTTTTAACACATTGAGGTACAGGTGTGTTGAATAATATAAGAGACTTAGAAATAATGAAATTATCTGTAAAAGAGCCTGCAAAAATTCATTAATTGACTTCCAGTATTCTTTCAACTTCATACAGTCATAAAACATATGAGCCCAGTCAGCATTAATTTCTACATTACATCTCTTACATAGATTATCTTTATTATTTATTTTATTCATCATCAAAGGTGTATAAAAAGATCTATGTAAAAATTTCCATGTATAAAGTCTCCAGACAATGGAAGATGTAGTTCTATAAGCAGATTCCAATATATATTGTTTATCTTGTTGAGTTGGTGGGTCCCCATTAATAGAGGTGAAATAATTCCAGTATGAATCTACACTGTAAAAAGTTTCTTGTCTGATAATTTTATGTATATATGAAAGTTTACCTTTATCAGAAACTTTATGCTGTAAATTTAATATCAAGTAATCAATCAGTTTTGGAATAGATTCTTTAACTGTTATAGACATTAGATCTATTCTATCAATGAGATGTTGTCTAAAGATCTGAACCTCTAACCAGCAAGTTTCTCTTAGATCAAATTCTTGTTTTAAGAAATCTAGATTTTTAACTTTATTATCAGATATCAGCTGATACCAGTACTTTAGATCATTATCTATAGCTAAATGAGCTCCTTCAGAAGTAGATGACATAAGCATACCCTGAGTATACATTATAGGAATACAATAAAATTCCATTCCCTATACTTAGGGTGCATGAATATAAAGTTACAATAACTAATAATAATATTTAATGGGTAACAAACCATATGTTTAGGTGTAATAGGTGAAGTATAAAATTCCTTTAGCAACCACAACATGGAGTTATTTACAATCATATTTTTATGTGTTAAGGAGATTTTCATGAAGTGCATACTAATTAGCTCCCAATAATCTTTCCATTTTGCGATATATGACTGATCTATTAATAAAGTAATAACTTTTATAATAGAAGAGATAATATATAAATTAAAGTCTGGAAAAGAAATACCCCCTTGAGACCAGCTATTAGTATGTTTCTTTAATGCAATCCTAGGTCTATTAGGTGCCCATAAGAAATTTAACATTAGTGTATTCAGTTTCTTGATAATTATTTTTGTAGGTGAAAGTATTATTGATTGTATTAAGTATAAAATATTGGGGAATATTATCATTTTAATAATTGTAAGTCTCTCCTCCATAGTAAAAAACATTAAAAAGATTTTGTATATTAAGAAAACAGGTATTATAGTTATTATATATAATAGATTTAATATCTTTAGATAGTATTATACCTAAATAAGTTATCTGACCTGAATTGGGTACATATTTAGTAAAATCACTAATGAGAATATTTTTTCGTGTATATATAGGTAGTATTTTAGTTTTTTCTTCATTGAGTATTAAACCAGAAATACTTTTAAAATTCATCATTTTATCAAATAAAGACTGCATAGAAGAATTAGATCCTGCTGATGTAATTAGAACATCATCTGCAAAAAGTTGAATTTTTGATGTTGTATTTTCGTCTATTTCAAAACCCTCTATGTCAGTACTGTTTCTAATCAAATTAGCCCAAGGCTCCATTACTAAAGTGAATAATAGTGGAGAAAGTGGACATCCTTGCTTTGTACCTTTAAGAATGGGTATTTTTGTGAAACATATGTTCCTACCTTAATATAAGCCAGCGTTCCTTTGTATAAATGCTCAATTAAATTTACAAATGCATCAGAGAAGTTTGTGCATTTCAGTAAGGTAAACAGATAGTCCCAACTTACTGAATCAAATGCTGAACCTATATCAAGACTAATAAGTGTTAAATCTTTCTTTTTCCTGTTTGCAAAATCAATTAATGTTAAAGTTCTTCTTATATTATCAAAAGTATTTCTATTTACAATGAAGCCCATCTGATCTATATCTATAATGCTGGGGATGATTGTCTTCAATCTATCAGCAAAAATACTCATAAACATTTTATAATCAACATTAAGTAATGAGATGGGTCGATATAAAGAACATCTAGTTGGATCTTTATTAGGTTTTAAAATTGGTGAAATAAATGTATATTGCCAAGATGGGGGGTTATTAACTCAGTTTGGGCCAAAATAAAAACCTTATGTATTAATGAATATGTAGTTTTAGAAAGGATTTTATATATCTCTGGTATAATACCATCATTACCCGGTGCTTTGTTTGATTTAAGCTTATTTATTTGTGTAATAACTTCTGTATATGAAATACTCGTGTCCAATAGTTTAATCTGTTGTTTATTAAGCTTTTTATTCATGTTTGTGGTTATAAACTCCTTTATTTTATCTTTAAGTTCCATGTTAATGTTGTTATGGTTAATCTTGTGAAAGTGATTTCTAAATGCATCCAGTATTTCTGGTATACTAGAAACATTCTTCTTTTTCCTTAGAGAAAAGATTTCTTTGATATGGTTTTGTTTATTCAATCTTTTTGTTTTCTTTTTAAGTCTATGTAAGTATTTGGGGCTTATTGAATAAGACAAAAACTTGTATTTCTCTAAAGTTATTTTAACTTTATGAGTTAAAATTTCTTTGTATTTCTCATTTAGTTTGTTTATTTCTTCAATAACTTTCTTGTCCATAATATTTTCTTTATTATTATGTTTATAATAGTCTAATTTACTTTGAATATCTAACAATTCCTTATCCCAAGATTTCCTTTTATTATTATACCATCTGATACTTTGTCCATATAGATATGATTTTAAGGCATCCCAAACATAGACAATGGAGACTTCAGGAGTATTATTTATGTCTAGAAAATGTTGTACTTCTGAAAGTATATATTCTTATAGTCTTTTAGCTGAGTTAAGTATGCTGGTATCCTTTTGATCTGAACATTATGAGTATTTTTTATCATGAATTCAAAAACAATTGAGTTATGATCAGATATAGGACATTAAATGATTTTGGAATTAATTAAATCTGTTACCATCTGGTTAGAAATAAAGACCCTATCTATTTTTGAATAAGTTTTGTATCTGTTAGAAAAAAGGTGTATGGTAATGATTTTGAATCTATCTGATTATTAATATCATTCAAATGATAAGAATTAGCAAAATCATTTAAATGTTTTGCATTAGATGTAATTCTTCTTTTCCTTATAGTGGTAGTATCACTTTCATGTAGTATACAATTAAAATCACCAGCTAAAATAATATCCCCTATAGAGAATGATATGATCTTATCAATATGATGTTTCACTGTATTAATACCAATTCCAGGTATCCAATATACATTAATTAAAGTGTAAGTCTTCCCATTAATTTGTATTGTAACCATACAAAACATTCCTTTGTCATCCTGAAAAGACTTAATGGTTTTAGGAATGGGCATACTTTTATTCCATAAAATAGCCACTCCTCTTTTTCTGAGTGTGCTCTGAACTAACCAATACTGTATACTTATTAGTGGCTAGTTTATCAATATCTTTTTCAAGAGATGGGTTTCTTGCAGGAAGACTAGATTGGCCTTGTGTAAATTAATGTATCTTATTAGGCTTGCCCTTTTACACAGATTATTCAATCCATTAATGTTTAAAGAAATTCCTTTTAAAGATGTCATTTGGCATTTTAAAACTCAAGAATCTTATGATCAAAATAACAAATAACAAGATAAATAATGTTACATCTCCTCTTTTAGGTGTACCTTTAAATATAGCTGTATTTATTAAATCTCTTATGGGATTTTGTATAGGATTCAATTTTGTTTGTAGTGACAATGAGTATACAAAATATATTGTGGATGTCAAAACTATATACATATAACAATGAACAAGTGAAAATAATGTAAGGATTAAACCTTGCATCCAGCCTGGAGTTGAAAACTCCAACTTAGAGTAGTATTTACTACTCAAGTAAACCCCCTACCCTAAGCAGCAGTACCTCAGCTACCACCTTATCAATTTAATACTAGTTATATTTAACTGAGGTTAACAGTTTTCAATTCAATTATCTATCAAGACTAAACTACACATTTGGTAAAACAGCATCATATAAACTAAAATAAACTTTTTTTTTTTTTAAAAAACTGTTCATACTACTATATAGATCTATGTAATATATAACACTTGCATTGAAATAGCATTCAAATAATCTTGATGTTAGAAATCAAGAGGAGAGAAAATTAGATTCTAACATTCATTTAAATCAAAACCTTTGGCTAATATGATTCAGACATTACATATATTAAGATGCATCTATTTTCTGTCATGTGACTACTATTAACAGCTTCCAAAAAAAAAATATTGAATTGTTTGTATATGAGCATTTACTTAAACTCATTATTGTCAATAGAGTAAAATATTGTATTCATAAAAATTATTATAAATCATATTGCATAGTTATGCAAATTCTCAGAAACACTTGCATTATTAAAAAAAAAAGCCATCACACACATACACACAGACACACACACACATACATACACACACACATATACACATACACACACACACACACATATATATATATATATATATATATATATATATATATATATATATATATATATATATATCTGATCTCACTGAGTTATGTCCTTGTTGAGCACTATCCTACTTGCTGTCCCTAGAATAAATCTGTCTGCTTTATAGAAAATAATGCACAGCAAACACATTTTAGTAACCAGATTTTACAATCATGCTAACCTACTGCTTTAAAATATATCACATGACATTTCTTCCAGAATAGAATTATAAAATTGTTTATGCTTGTCAATCAGATGAATTAAATGAATTATAATAAAGTATATGTTTGGAACAGAAGTTTTAACACAGATTATTATGCTGCTGTTAAGTAGATTTTCAAAAACATTTAAATAAATGTTTCATTTTCTATGCCTTCTAAAATAAGACATTTACTTACTACAAGAAACTACATCATTTAAACTCATTATAACTGACATTTTATGAATAGAGTATTTTCCTGAATCTGTGGTGTGTCAGTATGATAACTAGGTCAGAGGTTATACTAACTGCTTTCAGTTTCTCTGTGAGAATTCTGTGAGTTGAAGCTTTTGAAGTAGTTCATGGACACTGTGCATGAGACAGCCCACATCCCAGATTGTCTCCCTTAACATTTTGGCGGGAAACGTATTAAAACTTGTGGCAAACATTAATTTTGTCAATAGAGTAAAATATTGTATTCATAGAAATTATTATAAATCATATTGGATAGTTATGCAGATTCTCAGAAACACTTGCATTATTATATAAAAAAAAAAAGCCATCACACTCACACACACACACACATACATACACACACACACACACACACACACACACACACACACACACACACACACACACACACACACACACATATATATATATCTGATCTCACTGAGTTGTGTCTTTGTAGAGCACTATCCTACTTGCTGTCCCTAGAATAAATCTGTCTGCTTTATACAAAATAATGCACAGCAAACACATTTTAGTAACCAGATTTTACAATCATGCTAACCTACTGCTTTAAAATATATCACATGACATTTCTTCCAGAATAGAGTTATAAGATTATTTATGCTTGTCAATCAGATGAATTAAATGAGTTATAGTAAAGTATATGTTTGGAACACAAATTTTTAACACAGATTATTATGCTGCTGTTAAGTAGATTTTCAAAAACATTTAAATAAATGTTTAATTTTCTATGCCTTCTAAAATAAGACATTTACTTACTACAAGAAACTACATCATTTAGACTCATTATAACTGGCATATTTTATGAATAGAGTATTTTTCCTGAATCAGTGGTGTGTCAGTGTGATAACTATGTCAAAGGTTATACTAACTGCTTTCAGTTTCTCTGTGAGAATTCTGTGAGTTGAAGCTTTTGAAGTAGTTCATGGACACTGTGCATGAGACAGCCCATATCTCAGATTGTCTCTCTTAACATTTTGGCGGGAAACTTATTAAAAACTAGTGACAAACATTCATTTAGTAGTGTAAATGCATGTAAACATGACAAAACCTTCACAATGTATTCCACAGACCATTACAGCCTCTTACTTCTTTTCAGAAAGAGAAACAAATTGAATCACAGCTTGCCATTAAATCTTCAGATATTTTGACTGGCTATGAAACAAAACATTATAACTGACATATTTTATGAATAGAGTATTTTCCTGAATCTGTGGTGTGTCAGTGTGATAACTATGTCAAAGGTTATACTAACTGCTTTCAGTTTCTCTGTGAGAATTCTGTGAGCTGAAGCTTCTGAAGTAACTTATGAACACTGTGCATGAGACAGCTCACATCTCAGATTGTCTCTCTTAACATTTTGGTGGGAAACTTATTAAAAACTAGTGACAAACATTCATTTAGCAGTGTAAATGCATCTAAACATGACAAAACCTTCACAATGTATTCCACAGATCATTACAGCCTCTATGTAAGTGAAATTAAGCCCAAAATTACCAACAAGCAATAAAACTCAACATTCTTCTCCCAACTCAATTTTCATACAAATCCTATTATTCACTGTGCCCACACAATCAAAAGCATTTCTATATATTAATAAAGAAAAGAAAAGAGAGTAGAAAATAAAAGGGAGTGAGGCAGAAATAAAAATGTAAGAGAAAGCTGTAAGAAGTATATACAATGGAATGTTACTTACTGTTTATATTAATAGAGTTAAAAATAAAACATATTATTTACTCTTATTTAGTTCTGATTATTATTAGTTAAAGCATAACAGATTATTTACAAACAGGCATAAGCAGTATAATCAAGAAAGTATAATTAGAAATAGCATTTGAAGAACTTATAAAACTTTTACAAGGAATAAATATGTTATTATTCTATTAATGATATTTTCATTACTGTTCTCTCCCTGCCCTCCCCCACCCTTTACCCACTACATAATCTAAATAGAATGTCATTGTTTAAACAAAGAAAATAATAAAAGGAGAAGGAAAAAAAAGGTAAAGATAAAAAAATGTATCAAATTACTAACCTTACTTCTTTTCAGAAAGAGAAACAAATTGAATCACAACTTGCCATTAAATCTTCAGGTATTGTGACTGGTTATGAAACAAAACATTTCTTTGCACATAGAGAATAGCTTTGATTAAATCTTTTCCAAAATATTTGTGGCTTTCTGGAAATGCAGGAACTATATTCAAAAAGATTATTAATGAACTAAAATGATGAGAGAGAAAAAAAACATATAACAAATCATTTGTTTTTTAGTCTCTTCTTCTTCTCTGAAGTCTTCCACGAAGCTTCAGTTGCCAATCTCTTTAATGAAGAACTAGCCCATTCCATTTCTTCTATTTTATCCAAAATCCTTTTATCTTTGACAAACAGTAAAGCAGAGTCTAAATCATCGAAAACCTTAGGACCATCAGGAAGGAAGATTTTAAGCATGGCAGGAAACAGAAGGTATGTTTTAAACTGTGTTTTTTTAAGCTCCCTTATTAGTGGCAGAAAAACTTTTCTTTTAGCTATTACCATGGAAGAATAGTCATTGTCAGAACGCACAGTTGTCTCATTAATCTTAACAGGAGCTTTAGCCCAAGCAGATTTAAGAACCATCTCTTTATCAAAAGATGATAGAAATCTAACTATAACTGATCTAGGATATTTTTTGTTAGAGTTAGTATTAGCTATAGATCTATGTGCTCTTTCGATACCAAAAGAGAATGCTTCTGGTAAGTCTAAAGTTTTAGGGAGCCAAGTTGTTAAAAAAGAAGTAATATTGTTACCTTCAATATTTTCTGGCAGTCCAAAAATCCTAATGTTATTGCGCCTAGATCTATTTTCCAGGTCATCCAGCTTTGTTTGTAAATGTGTATTTTGTTTCAGCAGAAACTCAATGTTGATTTCCTCTTCTTGGATTCTATTTTCCATGTCATTCACAGCTTCTTCTATGCCTGTCATCTGGTTCTTCTGTTGTTGCAGGTCTGTATGTAACAGGTCTATTTGTTTTGTAGTTTTTCTATGAAGGTGTCTATTTTAGTATCCATTTTATCCATTTTATCAGTAAGTTGCTGGATTATAATTATCAGAGACTGAAGTTCTTTCTTGATGCTGGAGTCTTGAGAATTTGTCTTACTGGAACTCATTTCAGACTGATAAACTGACAGGAAAATTTCCACAGTGATTTCTGACAGGAATATTGTTAAGATTTCCTTTCTTTTTTAGATATAGTTCAAGAACTATATAAAACAAATGTATTTAGAAAGAAAATTACTTCAAAAATTAATTTTTTAAGTAATTAATTCCTGTCAGTGTAATGAAATTGGTGGAGCTGAAGAAATCTGCTGCTATCCTGTGTTCATCCTTGGCCACGCCCCTAGCATGCATTTTTCTGAAGGTTATGAAGTCTGAAACTCAGTGTATCATTATTTAGTGACTTAATTCCTAAATGATTTGCCAGAAAACTACAAATTTTATGAAGAACAAACCAAAAATAAGAAGCAAAAATCTATTCATTCTTTGAAAATCTGGACAGTTGGGAGGTATAGTTCAGCTGGGCCTGTCTGAGTTTGCTGCCCTTCCCCCCTGACAAAATCATGGTTGAATGGAGCCTCTGCAGCCATTCCAATGAACCATTACTTGGCTATTTCACTCCATTTACCATAAACACTAATGTGCATATTGCTTTACTTCTATGATGAGTTGGACTTCATTTGAAAGTTTTATTTTGTATTTTATAGCACAAATACTAAGTCATCTGCTAAACAAAGCAATGCAGTCTCACAATGAAAACTTAGCATTAAAACTTCTCTGCCCTTGAAACTCACATTCATTGAAACAGCATTGAAACTCACATTCAAAGAAAATACATTTTGCCAGTGGCAGATAAAGATTAATTTTGGGCTGTTTTCAAATCATAGGCCCCTTGCATATGAAACATACGTGTGCTCTTTGATACACCTTCCTCATTGTACTAAATTATATTCCTTGTACAATACAGTACAGTTGTTAGAGGGTGTTTTAAATTTGTTTTGAACATTTTTCCAGTAAGCAATGAAACAAAACGCATGCACCCATAATGGCAAAACTGCCCAGTTCAGAACATTTATCATAAAAGTCTACTCAGACTTCCACAGTCCACCATTATTAGTAAATATGCACAATTCTAAAGTCCACCATTATCAGTAAATATGCACAATTCTACAGTCCACAATTATCAGTAAATATGCACAATTCTACAGTCCACCATTATCAGTAAATATGCACAATCTCTGAAGAAGTAAAAGTCATCTAAATAATTCCACATTAAAGAAATCTGTAACTAATGAAGAGGTTGCTGCTAGCAAACACCTTTATATTTCATGGTTTCATCGAAAAATAAAGTGTCTGTTGCCCCTCAGGAATAAATTACCTATATTACATTAAAAAAATGATAATGCTTACACTGATGTCTTACTGCTTGGTTGTTTACATTTGTTGTTTTCCAGTGGATTTGTCAGTTTCACAAATTTCTGTGTTTTATATAGTATTTTGTCTTCCTGCTATAGCATGAGGTTACATTGCACTGATAGATATTTTTCATGATTCATTTAATTTTTGCGGAGCAATTTATATTATTTCCAGTGGCTGTATAGTTTAGATTTTTGTGCATGTGCATTTTACTGGCATTGGTTTATAGATTATAACACTATGGGTCTTCAGTTACAGATAGGATGGAGATGATTGTGAAGCAGAGATGGCAGTAATACATTTCAATTATGCCACTCTGTCTTCATCAGAGAAATTCATAATTTTAGTATTGGTAACACAATTCTTTATCAAGTATAGCTGTTTATGAGAGCATATACACTAGCTCAAGCAAGGTTTATCTTTTGGCATGCAAAAATACTCCAACTCTTTTATGTTGTATAAAGACCAGACAGCAAGCAGGTTTATTCTTATGCATTATGCAAATTGATGTCTTACTCTGTATTACTCATGTTTGCAGGTTATTATACATATTTACAGTCACATGCAAAAGTTTAACCTCCATTTCAGAAAAAAATGCATATATGTAAAGGCAGAAAATATAGACCACTCCTTTTATCGAATACCAAAAATTCAGTAGGCTGTTATGTCACACACAAGATTTTTTCAGACTAAGTCTGAAAATGTTTGTGCATTTGTTTGTGAGAGGTGTAACTAAGCAGAGATCATTTACAGTTGAGAATTAGGAAAAGTTCCAGACTTAATAGCACAGTATATACATAATTCTCACAAATATATAGGAGTATACAGGAAGAATTATGGCAATGATGAAGACAGGTACATGTCAATAGCAATAAAGCAAGAATTGAAGAAATCCTTGCAAACAGTATTTACACAGTGTAAATGCATGGACTGAGAACATCACAAATAGGCTAAAAGATACAAATCTATAAACAAAAATACAAATTCATCATTATTTAAAGTGGATATGAATAAATTTATCACTGTACCTTCTTTCAAATGAAGCAAGCGATTGTACATATTTGTTAGCCTTGGTGTGACTTGTAGCTCGCATCTCCTGCTACGCTTCCATGTGACATCAAAGTGCTTTAAATAGTTACTGTTTTTAGTAAGGGACAATGGGTTTGCATTGCCAAATCACTCAATGACGCTCAAATCATGTATGCAAACCAGTAAACTCTTTCCTCACTGCATGCATTGATAAGTTTAAGTAAGATATACCTGATCTATAGAGGTGATTGATTCTCGCTCTTTTCCCAGCACATAAAGCCTGGGAAGAAAGCGAGAACCAAATTCAACCAATCAGCAGCATTTAGCCCAGTAAGCATGTCATGACGTGCCTGCGGACATCGCAGTCCGAGCCCCTTCCAATTCTATGCGGTTTGGAACCGCATAGACTTCTGGGCATCGCAATGATGCCTTAATTACTCCACTGGGCTGCAATGAAAACAATAAAAAAATCTATTGAAAACCGCCGCAACCCGAGGTTAAAGTCTTATCTTGATACTTCAGTCATGACTCGAATTTCACATTTAAACAAAAAAAACAACATCTGCAGTACTGTCATACAACAAAAGGTATTTTTTTTCATTTTCTTCTTTTTAGCTGAGGGGGCTGCAGTCCGGCAGTCCGATGCCACGAGCCGCCCCTGCTTGGTCAGTAATATGTAGAAGAGTATTACTTACTCTTTTGCTATGGACTTTGCATTGACTCTTTGAAGGTGTACTGCCTTCAGAAAATTTCTTATATAATCAGTTATTACCATGATATATTGATGGCCAGATTTCACAAGTCAACTCATAATGCCTATTGCTATATATTCAAAAAAGACATCTACAATGTGAAAAATTATCAGAGGATTCTTAAATTCTGGGCTGGGTGTTGTCTTTAGGCACTCATAGCAGGCTGCACAAAAGTTCACTATGTCCTCCATAATACTACACCAGTAAAATCTAGACAAGCCTTTAGCCTTTATATTGCCACTCCTAAATGACCACCCAAAATGTGATTGTATGATAACTTTATTTTAATTGTTCTAAAAGGTTTTAGAAATAATAATTGGCACAGTGTCTGTTATTCAGTATAGCAGGTAATTTATTGGATCAAAGTAGATGTGTGTAGTGGGTCTGTTCTGTTCTTTCAGGTCCTCATTTACTCTTTCTGTGTTCTCTCTAATCCTTATTAGGACTTATTAGTTCACATGTGCATACTAGGCTATTGATCTGTGAGGATCTTAAGCAGCTTAGCTTTACATTTGCATGGTGGTTTTAGCCTCACCTAAGCTTTCTTAACACTGATATGGGTTATATGCAGGGCAGCTAAGTCAATATTTAACTCAGTATTCTGATTTGAAAGAGAGGCAGTAGTCTGTTCTACAAATACAGCTACTGACTTTTCCCTTTCATGGAAGTCATCAACTAAAAAGGGTAATGCATAAAAAAAACTTCCACCAGGGGTGCTGTCTGTTTCTTTTCTCTTCCTGGGAGTCAGCTTTACCTGATTTTCCCTTAGAGTTAGGTTCTGTTTATTGCTGTCTCTCTCTACTTTGATATAATTGAGAAAAGCTTGTAAATATGTTCAGGTTCTCCTTTTTCTTTTCTTTCAGTATGAGACCAACCTATCCCTTACTGAGTTATAGTCCTTTTTCTCTTAATGTATTCTTTACTAGGGAATTCACTTTCTCTGTCAGTCTCTTTGCTAACTTCTTTTATCACTTTAACTGCTGAAGTCTTTTTGTAAAACTCACACTGCCTGTCAACACCTATACTGACTTCCTTCAGTATTTTAACAGTAATCCTTTGATAAGACTCAGTAGTGGGTTTTTATAACCCTTCCCCAGAGCCATACCTTGACTTCTTTTCTGTCTTATTTCAAATATACTATGTAGGCAAGGAAAACAACAGACGTATCTGAAGTGAAGTAAAATAAAACATTTATTCCATCCAAAATTAAGCACTTTTGTCTGCGTGTAACACTGACTTCTTCAGAATTAAAACTTAAAACAACAATCACTGTTTAAATTCCTTGAGACTAATGGATAACAACCAAGTCTATATAAAGAATGAGATACCAGCTTATTGGTTCAAGTCTTATTTTTCCAGGTTTCATTGGCAGATGGAAAAACTATCATTTATTGGTTCATGATGTTTGTTCTGTGCTTTTACTGGGCAAGTCATTGCACAATTTTATTGGACAGTTACTGATTATGAGACTTTTCACAAAGGAATTTAAAGTGATTGTTGTTTCAAGTTTTGAAGAAGTCAGTATTAAAACAACAATCACTGTTTAAATTCCTTGAGACTAATGGATAACAACCAAGTCTATATAAAGAATGAGATACCAGCTTATTGGTTCAAGTCTTATTTTTCCAGGTTTCATTGGCAGATGGAAAGACTATCATTTATTGGTTCATGATGTTTGTTCTGTGCTTTTACTGGGCAAGTCATTGCACAATTTTATTGGACAGTTACTGATTATGAGACTTTTCACAAAGGAATTTAAAGTGATTGTTGTTTCAAGTTTTGAAGAAGTCAGTATTACAGACAGACGAAAGTGCTTAACTTTGGTTGGAATAAATGTTTTATTTTACTACACTTCTGGTGCCCCTGTTGTTTTCCTTGCCTATGTCGCATATTTGGAATTGGAGTGTGAGTTTGGTTCCTGGCTTGTTTTGGAGTTATATTTGCTTTTCTGTCTTCTAGGTCTACAAGTTCTTCCTTGCTGGGATTATGTACTTCTAGATGTATGCTTGGCTGACCCCTCCCCCATAACTTTCATAGTTATTCAGACTGGGAAAAATCTTGACACGTGATTACATCATGTGACAAATTAGGCACAAAGGATACAGGATGCAAAACTTTACCCAAGACAGTCAACATTTGTACATGTGTTACAGGGCTCCCCCTTGTTTCCATGCAAACATATCAGTTTGATTTTCTGCCTACTAGTTACTTTATATTTATAAATATATTGTGCTTTCACAAGTGAAAGCATGTTTCCTGGGTCTAATAGTCAAATTATGTTTTCTCTTCTACTACAGTAGTACAGTTCATATGTTTGGTACTAGACCAATGACAGAAAGCATATTATAAATGGCTAACAGTTAAAATCAGTCAGTGTGGTTACACCCTATTGGTATAGTGTCAAGCATGTTTTTTTAACAGATTGCTGTCTAAGATTAACAGGATTAACAGTTTTTATCGCTATAGAATTACTTTCATTAGCTGTCCAGTACTTTTCTCTATTCTCTTGTGTAAGGTATTTAAAACAAATTGGTTGAAATGATGACATTTTTTCTTAGCTACATGTACTTGGGTCCTCTACACATGGTCGACATTTCTGAATGTCAAAGACCATATGGCCGAGACCATATGATCGACATTCAGAATGTCAACCATGCAATAAAATAAAAAAAAACACAAAAACAACTTACCTTCACACTGCTGGCAGGGAGGCTATACCCCCCCCCCCATAACCTAAATATACCAACTCTGAGATCGCACTACTGTGCAGAAGATGGAAATCTTTCCATTTCACACTGTTTGGAGATGCCGGTTCCACATGGTTGGCATTTTGAATGTCGATCATATAGTCTCAGCCATATGGTCTTGGACATTCTGAAATGTCGACCATATGTAGGGGATCCATGTACTAATGTAATTGCCTATTGTTAGCCCTCTGTGCATGCAACTTTGGCTTGGAATCTAAAACTTTACTTAGTAACGAATGTTCTGCTACAACATATAGCAGTTCAGAAGCCTGAGGGTCAGTCTGTGGTACCAACTTTCGTAAGTTACCAGGGAGTACACTCTTAAATTTATATACAGTTAAACATTTCCAAACTTTTACATTATTTATGTGGGGTTCTTGCTACAATATCAAGATAGTTTGCAAGTCTGCCATTTGAGCTTTCATTGATTTATCCATATAAAATGTCCCTTTATGAAATGTATAGGGGTGCATTTCAGGTGAACTTCCAGTACTTGTTAAAATCTCATTATTTTAATTACTTGTAACCATGCTCATACAAGTCTTCCAAATATATCCAGTCTTCATGGTGTCTGTAGTTAGGTAAACTGTCAGAAATCTGGCCCACTTTGTCTGGTCCCAGTTCTTCCTGGCTGCATACCTTCCAAAAGCAACTAGGTAAACCTCCACATCATCCTCAAGTACAAGTTTCTTCTGGATTGTACTGGAGGTTTTGACTCCTTGAACAACGGACAGCTGAGTCAACAAGGAGCAAATGTGCTGCTGAGGCCTTAACAGGTATTGATCCTTGGCAGTGCATCTCTCCTGAAAACTGATCAGATGTTGGTCAGATCTTATCTGAATCTCTATCAAGTGTTGATCAGAAGCTTCCATCTCCCTTGTAGGAGAGTAATATAGTTTTGAAGGGCTGCGTCAGATTTTAATGCCGCAAACATTTCTTTATTTTTTTCTACAAGTACTTAGTAGCTGCAATTAGTATGCACAGTAATTGATCTCCAACAAAGAACCAGCTATGTCTATAGAAATTAACAAGCTCTTTAATGCAGCATATGTTTCTTCTGCAGTTTTATATCCTCCAGACTATTTCTAGTGGAATATATAGCTTCAGAAAACAGGGAGTTTTGGAGAAAGTCAATAATATATAAAAATAATTTTGTTTTTCCCACATTTTCCACCTATGTAGTATCTATTGTTTGTGATAAGCTAATTACTGAAATCAGCTTTGTGACTTAAATCATATTTATTGACAAAAATGCAGTTAGAAAGAAATGCTGATCTTATGAAATGAGTTAGCCTGCAATCCAACATAAATACATTTCAGACAGATTTTTCACAATATTCCAAACTTTTAGACAAATGCAATGTTCATTTTTGAAACATAACTCAGCCAGAGTAGCTGGAAAAATCAAATAGTAGTTGCAGATACCTCTAAGCATCAGATTAGAACGCTTTCTGATTCAATTAATATGGAACGACAAAACAGCTTCACCTTCATTTCAGCCAGTGATAAATCTGACTGGCTTATCCTCTCAAGGGTCAGGTCTCTCTTCCTCATAGGAATACCCTCTTGCTAGTCTTCCTTCTAGTCTACAAAACTCCAACTACAATGTTGTCTGGACAATTTTCAGACCAAAGGTCATGAATCTGTTGTGCACTAAGACACTGTGCTTTGCATACATCTGTCTACACCTATCTCTCATTACCTCTAACATCATTGCTTGCTTCTGGGTTATTCTTCTTAAATGGGATTATGCTACTCTCTCTCTCAATCTATGTTTATATCTATATGTATCTGTTTCTCTACATATTAACGCATATCTATCTGTATCTATAAATATATCTATCTATCTATATATATATATATATATATATATATATATATATGTGTGTGTGTGTGTGTGTGTGTGTGTGTGTGTGTGTATGTGTGTGACTATATATATATATCTATATATATATATATATATAAATATATATATATATACATATACACTGTGTGTATGTGTATATATATATATATATATATATATATATATATATATATATATATATATAGAGTTCCTATGACTTCATCGAGCGATGAAATCACCGACACTCAACTCTTGACACCAATCCATCGACGTCCCTATCATCGACAATTCGTAAGCAATCTTCCCCTCACAGGACCCATGGTAGCTTTCAAGGTAAAGTACGAAACCCTGATCGTTGTAACACAGGAAGAAGCGCTACCATGGGTCCTGTGAGGGGAAGATCGCTTACCGGAATTGTCGATGATATGGACGTCGATGGATTGGTGTCGAAGAGGTGAGTGTCGGTGATTTCATCGTTCGATGAAGTCATAGGAACCCATATATATATATATATATATATATATATATATATATATATATATATATATATATATATACTATATATATATATATATATATATGGATCTACTTCATATGGCCGACATTTCAGAATGTCGACGACCATATGGCCGAGACCAAATGATCGACATTCGAAATGTCGATCATTGAATAAAAAAAAAAAAAAAACACAACAAAAACTTACCTTCATGCTGCTCCCCCCCGGAATTTTAAATATACCAACTTCGTGATTGCACTACAATGCAGAAGATGGTTCCATTCCTCACTGTACAAAGATGCCGGTTCCGCATGGTCGACATTTCGAATGTCGATCATATGGTCTCGGCCATATGGTCTTTCACATTCTGAAATGTCAACCATGTGAAAGGGTACCCACACACACACAAACACACACACACACACACACACACACACACACACACACACACACACACACACACACACACACACACACATATATATATGTGTGTAAAACTCAGGCAAGCAAGAAAGTGTGTCACAAGTCAGTAATATAGGGGCAGAGCCAAGATGGCCAACTTAATGCAGCAAACTTTTAGAGCTCTACAGTACTACTTCTAAAAACAGGAAAATAATTAGTTTTAGTAACCAATTTAGTCAGAATCTATTAATAACCTATTCTTCAATATTTCCAGTTCTGGTGGATCTACATAAAAGTTTTCTTATCAAATTCCTTTCAAATTCAGCTGGTGGCTACTTCATCAAATGAAAATGATCAGCTTTGGCAATCTCACATCTCCGAGGAAAAATTTGCAGTTGGTGACTTCAAGAATTGTCTTTAAAGATGGATGGTTTTCAAGAAAAGCTGGAAAATCTCAGGGGAAATTGTCTTAAACAAACTAATATCTTCAAATAAACTACTCCAGCAACACCAAGCTAAAATAACTGACATTGAAACATCTTTAAATTACATTGATAGAAGACTTAAAGAACAGGAATCCTGGCTTCTAAATAAAATAGATGACCTTGAAAACAGAGAAATAAGATGCAAAATTAGAATGTTTGGCCTTCCTGAAAAATCTGAAGGTGAGGACATTATTTCTTTCTTAAATTCCTGGATTCCTGAAATATTAGACTTACAAGAGGGTCTCTCCTATGGCATTGAAAGAGAACATAGAGCTAGAGGGAAACCAACATCAGTATCATCCTCATGTCCTCCAAGATCTATAATAGTAAAATTTCTATCTTACACTGACAAAGAACTAGTGCTTAAAACAGCGTGGATGAAAGCCCCTTTGAAGTTTATTTATTTATTTATTGACATTTGTTAACATGGTATGCCCAACTGGGCTTGAGGCCCATTTTCAGTGTAGACCCGAGGAGAAAAGCTCCAATACATGAACAAATTACAGAAAATTCTAAATTTTAAGAACAAGAACAAGGTTATACAAAGAAATGTAATTAAGCATCTAAAATTCAATTATACAGAAAATGTAAGTAAAAGGAGTAAATTGCAATGCAAGCACACAATTTTTTTTTAATCAATTTTATTTACATATGTACAAGCAGAGCTTTTAACCAACGGTTCTGATTAGTAAACATGAGTTCAAATCCTAAGATAATAGAGTACTTATGAGAGAGAGGAGGGAGAAAGAAAGGTATTATAGTGGGGTGCTTAAGTTGGTGCCCGACAATGGCAAAGTTTGGAGTTAAGTAGGTAAGATTTGAGTTTTTCTTTAAAATGGGCTGGGTGGATGATGGAACGTATATGTATAGGGAGTTTTTTCCAAGCTTGTGCAGTGGAGTGTTTGCATAAGAGTTTGCCTATGTTTTTTTTTGGGTTGGTATGTGAGCAGTAGTTTCTGACTGGAAGTGTGGAGTGTTCGTGGTGGAGTATACATAGAGAGGAGCGAAGAGAGAACAGGACAGGATGCAGGCTTATTAAGACTGAACTGAAGCATTTGAAGTTGAGATAGAAGTAGGAGCTGGTGAAATTCAAGTCACTGGAGTAAGTTTAAAGCTAGGCAATAATGTGCATTGTAAGGTGAGTTTGTGACAGATCTAGCTATTTTATGGTAGGTTTGCTGGAGTTTGGTAAGGGTTGTGGTTTGAATGTTTGTGAATATAGGGGCAGTATAAAGGAGGGAGGGAAGGAGAAGGGCTTGAGCAAGGGAGAGTCTAACATTGGTGGTGAGAATTGTTTTGTTACGGTATAGTAAACCAAGTTTCTGGTTTGTCTTTTTTATTTCTTGGAGCAGGTGAAGATTGAATTTGAGTTCATCATCAATGATGACCCCTAAGAGTTTTGTGTGAGCTTCTGGTTGGATTAAAGTCTTATTATTGGATGCAGTTACAAAGGTGGATTTATGGTGAGTGAGAGACTGAGGCAAAAAGAGTAAGAGTTTGGTCTTTTTGGGGTTAAGGATAAGTAGGTTGTTGGATAACCACTGTTTAGTAGATAGAAATGCCTGTTGTGTTAGGGTGTGGAGTTCAGAGATATTGTCAGAGATAGATATGAGGGTTGAGTCGTCAGCATACTGGATGAGGGAGGATTCATTACAGGATGTATAGAGATCATTGGTAAAGACATTAAACAGGATAGGACCCAGGATGGAACCTTGTGGTAAACCAGTAGGAGCAGATATAAATGAAGAGGTGGAGGAGAGCTATTTAACAGATTGCTACCTGCAGGATAGGTGACTGGAGAACCAGGTGAGGGAAGAAGAAGATAGATTTAGATTTTCAAGTTTAGATAGTAGTAGGGGATGAGAGACAGTGTCAAATGCTTTGGATAGGTCGAGAAAGAGACTGGATATAAGTTTATTGTTGTCTAGGGCCTCAGCTATGGTATGTGTGAAGGATAAGAGGGCAGTAGTGATGCTATGGTTGGGACGGAAACCATGTTGAGTGGGAGTGAGAAGGTTGTTTTGGAGGAGATGGTTGAGAAGCTGTGAGTGTATGCATTTTTCAAGTATCTTAGAGAGGAGGGATAGGATGGCTATGGGGCAATAGTTAGAAGGGTCAGTAGAGTAACCACCTTTATGTAGGGGAATGGTGAAGAAGGGTTTCCAAAGGGTAGGGATAGTGGATTCCTGGGTGGATCTATTGATTATAATAGATACAGGATAGGATATAGAATCAGCTGCAATTGTGAGGAAGGTAGGAGGTAGATTGTCGGTAGAGGGAGAGCAGGGTTTAAGATTTTGAAGAAGAGAACTAACGTAGGAGGTAGGGACTGAGAATGGGAAAGAGAATGGAGTAATACTAGGGGGGATTTGGAGGGTTAGGTAGAGAAGTGGAGTTAGAGTTGTTAGGTATTAGTTTTTGGATGGAGTCTATAAAGTGCTTATTGAGGAGTGTAGCTGTTTCCAGAGGTGATGTGTCTGGGTAAGGACAGGGAGTAGAGGGGCAACCAGGAGACAGTATTCTATTTAGAGTTGACCAAAATGTCAGAGGGTTGGATTTGCTGTTGAGCTGAGCAGAGTTATAGAAGGATCTTTTGTCATTGATTTTTTTTGTCAAGTTCCTAAGATGCCTATATTTGTGGAGTGAAGGGATATCTTTAGTTTTAGTCCAGGCTTTCCAGGTACTATCTCTCTTGTGCATAAGGGACTTGGTTTCACTTGATAGCCATGGGGCATGATTAGATTTTATTCTGATCTTTCTAGAGGAGGGCGAGGAAGTTAAGGGTGTTCAGGAAGATACTATTGACATGGTTACAGCATCATTAAGTGGGATTTGTTTAAGGATAGACCAGTCTATGCTAGAGAGACTGGTGTTAAACTGAGTTCACTGAAGTTCGTACTTTATGACAGTCCCTGTAAAGGTGGGGTTTTGGGGGGTGGGTGGTATATCTAAGAACAGAGGTAGGAAGGTGATCACTAAGGCAGTCGGGTGAGGCTGCAGGATTATGGTGGTGGTGGTGGGGAGTTGGTGAGTATCCAGTCTATAATGGAGCATGTAGGTGACTTTTTATGGAGACGGGTAGGGGTAGATATCAATTGATGGAAACCGTGTAGATTGATACTAAGTTGGGAAGAGTCAGTTTTACGTTCTGACCAATCTAGGTTAACATCACCCAAAATGATGGTTTTGTAGGGTATATTGTGTGAAAACCAGTGAAGGATATTTTCTAGGGTGGGCAAATTATTTCCAGGAGGGATGTAAATGAAAGCAATGGAAAATTTCTTTTGAGCATTAAGGTGGCAATTTAGAATGATAAGTTTTGCAGGGTGAAAGTCCAGAATGGTAGTGGGAAGAGGTGATAGGTTAAGGTTATTAGAGTGGAGAATGGCAATACCACTCCCTTTTTTAGCAATTCTATCAGACCGATAGATATTATAGCCTGGTGGGAGAATTTTAGCATTGGTGATGTGTGGCGTAAGCCAGGTTTCAGATAAGTAGAGGATGTGAGGAGTTGTATGGGCTATCCAAGAATGGGACTCAGTGATTTTGTTACTTAGGCTTTGGATATTTAGAGAGCATATTGTCATGTGCTTGGCTAGATATCGGTTTGTTGTTTGAGCATGGTTAAGAGTATTTGGGGAGGGAGTAGGTGTGAGATTATTTTGGGAGGGGAGGGGGCCAGGATTAGGGTGGATGTCCCCAGATATGAGTAAGTTGGAGATGTGTATAGAGTCTGAAGTAATATAATGAAAAGTTTGTGTAACTTGGGTCTAGATTTGTAAGTGGGTGGGGTGATTTGAAGTCTAGGCAATTTAAATAAACATGGTAGAGAGGTTAAAGAGGGTAGGGGAGATATTAGAGTAGGATGTTGTGAAAAGGGTTTTATAGTTATTGAAGGCAAGAGAGCATATGAGTGGATAGTAAAGTTGTATGTGGTAAGAGGTGAGGGTAGAGAGGAGAAGGAGGAGCATGGTTGTAATGATAAGGTGTTTCATTTTTGATTGGTATAGTTGGGATTTGGCTGAGACAGAGAAGTATTGGGGTAGTAGTGAGGTGTGTCTAGTTAGGCAGGAAGTTGTTTGCAGGTGGATGTTGGAGGAGGAAATGTGTAGATAATATATGAGGGAGGAGATTGGAGAGGAAGGGGTGGAAGTGGTAGGTATAAAGGAAATTGTATTGGGGTGGGTGGGAATGGGGGTAGGGTAGAGTAGCGAACGGAGCGGGGCTGCACTGTACCACATGGTGTAGGTAAGTGAGCTCAAGAAACAATCAGTGTATTTAGCTGTAGAATGTATAGGCACAAAGAGCTATATGTAAAAGGGAGCTATATTTAAAATGGAGCTATATTAAAATGAAGCTACTTAACGAGCAGTATAAAAAAGGACGGGGGTCTAACTTCTGAAAAACACACTACAAAAAGTTATTATGCAGGGGTCTGTTTAGTGACTTCAGGCTTAAGAAGGCAGGCAACTAATTACAGGATGGGGACCGGGCTAAGGAAACACTTTCCCACCTCTGTTATGGTTGCTATGCTTACAAATACAAGAAAATGTATAATGACCTTGGAGATTGTTTCACTGGTGGCTTATCCACAGAAATATTTGCTTCTTGTAGAGTTGTTTCTCTAGGTAGCTTAGTAAGTAAGTGGTGGGGGGGGCATTACACTGAATGGCCCAGTGTTTACACACACACTTTAGGTAAAATACAAAAGTAAGAAAGGTAGTTGAGCAAGGTAAACTTAGAAAGTAGAAGTTTTGCACAAAATAAGTCACCCTTCTATAATGATTAGTCAAAAAGTAAGGACAGTACAAGGTGCAATTATTCTTTACAGTAGGTATCATAATACTGAGTAAATAAAGAAAAACATGTTATTTACTAAAAGTTAACACACATTTCAGTTGCATATTCTTATGGTAATACTATTAGTTAATTTAAAGCACTGAAAGCCTTGCTTTTAGAATTATTTCAGCACTAGATGGTGCTGTTGATTTATTTCACCACTAGATGGTGTTGTTGACTGAATAATATTCAACGGGACTGCTCAGACAGCATAAGCCCTGTACATTAATACAAACGGTAGGAGAACAGAAGTATCCCATTTTTTTTCCTTTTTGTTTTATAGTTTTGTTTTGACAAAGCTTAATCAGGTTTGACAATGATTACTCCACCAAAGTTATGGACATGAGAAAGAAATGCTGGCCCTTTGTTAATAAGTTCCTTAAACAAAATAGCATCAAAACTTAAATTATTTATCCAGATACAATCAAAATTCACCTGTCCAATGGACTATGAACTTTTAACAACCTAGAGGAAGCACCCTCCTTCATTAAAAACAGCAATATAATTTCCATTCCAGAAGACATGGACTGGTCATCCTCCTCCCTGAAAAGATCTTCAGAAAAGAAACCCTGGACTGATTTAAAAAAGAAGAAACAAATGACAGAAATTACTACTGAGAATAATATTAAATCTTTCAAAGCATCAGCTTCCAAATTACTTTGCTTACTTTGCATATTTATTAAATTTTTAACTTTTTCTGATTTTCCAGACATAATTGTCAGTCTTATTAGGATACAGTCAAACACAAATGTTTTAAGATGTTCAACATTTTATATGAATAATTTGAAAGTTATTCAGTACTTCAAATAAATAGTCAAATGCTTAACTCAGCAGAATTTCTAACAGGTAATCTTTTATTTCATTGCCACTTCCAGTAATGAATAACATGGTTCACTTAATAATTTGATTTAATGGTCTTGTTTTAACAACAGTTAAGCAATAACTGATGACGTGTATGGTATATTGAAGATTTACCAATAGTTGGTGTGGTTTAATCATGAGGGCGAAACCCAAGTGATTAAATAAAGCCAACCGTGGGTAAATTTCAATATACCACAACCATGGAGTCAGTTATTGCTATTATATAATGACATTCTTCTTCTTCTTTCAGCTTTTCCCAGTTAGGGGTCACCACAGCAGATCATCTGTCTGCTCATGATTGGCAGAGGAGTTTTTACGGTGTCGAGCTGCCAGCCCGGTGCCCAACCTTCCACGGAAGGCACACACATGCACACACTCACACGTAGGGCCAATTTAGAGTGTCCAATCCAAAGGAAAAAAATACTGACTTTTCTTAAATAATGTCTTTGTATAATGGTGCATTACTGTTCTTCCGCTGGTTGTGGTACACTGCTTCCTTGTTTTGATGTACTGAGCATGTGTATGGGACTTGCATCCCACGCATACCCAGTACATCAATGCTTTGAAAAGGAAGCAATTGAGAAAAGAAAGTCTCTGTTGTTCCGTTTTTTTCTTTTTTATTTGTGAAAAAAATGTTTTTAGCACTTTATACCAATGGAAAAAGTCTGGGCAACTGGACCTTTTTCTGTTGGTATATTGTGGGATTTACAATGGGCACGCTGGCCAATCAGCATGCACATTTTGGAATATTAATGGGGGTCATTGTTATAATAGCAAGGTTAGCATACCAGTATTTCTCAGTGGTATTTTCTCTATCACCTTCCACTTCCTATAAGAAAGATCATAGCTCTTTTTGTTTCAGTTAGTAATAATAGATTGGTTACAGACTTGTACTACCATTCAAAGTTATACTGTTTCCTGTGTTGTGAGTTTTTTCAGTAGTTTGCAAAGTCTTTGTTGATAAATATTTCTTGGACATTCATTACTTTATTTACTTATCTATTGTTTTATATCAAGTTGTGTTTTTGATATGTTCGTAGCAAAGAGTTTATTTTAGGGCTTTGTGTGATTGTATGATCAGCAAGAAAATTACAGTTACGAGTATTCACGATGGTCTTTATACAACGTAGATTGTCTTTTTTTTCCGTTGCTTAGTTGGTTTATTTCTAAAGAAAAAAAAATTCTGTTTTACCTGTCATCAGTTAACTAAGTAGAATGCTTAAATCTGAAGCTGTTTCACTTACCTCGTGAAGCTTCATATGGGGTTAAAGTGGTTAGTGTCCTCTACTAGTAACTGTGGGCTATGTCTTCTCCCCTTGCTATGAAATGCTTGTAGGGAAATGATGGGCTTTTATTTTGTGGTGCTCTTCCTGTGCTAAACAGTCTGAGATGCCTTTCTTTCCCCCTACAAGCTAGCACACATTATGAAAGGTTGCAAAATGTTTTAAATAAAAAAAAGCAAAAATGATTGTTTTGTGTTAAGAGTTAATGTTTACTTGTAACAATTTAAGGAAGTAGCAGGTTTTGTAATAAAGGAAGTTGGTGATTACAATTCAATAACTCCAGTATGTAACATTTAAACTCACATATGAATTCTAGGTTGAATGTTCCTAATGTGAAAATGCTAAGTGGTTTATTTTATTGTTTGTTGCTAGTTGTATTCATGTTTAAATGTTGTACTCTTGGATATAATATTACGGTCTTTGAGGTTTTTATTTTTATTACATTTGCTCTTCTTTAATATAGTATGCTGGTATTTTATTTATTTATTTTATTTTTTATTTTACATATGTTTACCAGGAAAGTCCAACTGGACATAGGACCATTTTCAGTGGAGGTCCGGGGAGAAAAGCTCCAGTTGGAATGTATAAATTTAACATAGCTACATAAAATCCATAAAGTACTTAGAGATGTGTATCAAATACAACAAAAATATCAGGATGCATTCATTGAACTTATTGACACTGTTTATCTAGTTTTAACATGGTAAATGTCAGATAATACATAGTAATAAAAGACAAGACAGTTTAGAACTTACTTCATATAGTATATGGTAATGGTTGTTTAAAATTCTTTAGCAATCAAAAATTACACTTAGATGGGACATGTGTCATATTAGTAAAGCAGAGTTGCATAATAAGCATAATGTTCAGAGTTATGATTAAGTCAGGGTTTCTGGTTGGTTGGATGGACAGAAACTGTATTTGTGGGTTTGGCAAGAGACAGATGGGCTAGTTTTAGAAATAGAGTAGGAAGTTGTAAGGCATATCGGGTTAAGATGGGAAACAGATTGTTATGTGGTAGTTTAACCTGGGTAGTCACAGGAGTATATATAATTCATATAGTGTTCCTTGAGTAGTTTTTTGGAAGTTAGTTGATTAGGTAGGGTATGCCATGCTTTTGAGATGGAGTGACTAAAGAGAGATTTCCTAGCTTCATTATTATCTTTAATGACTTCTAGGTGGTTCTGGGAACTAGATCTTAAGGTTTTAGTAGAAGAATAAGGTTTAATTAGGTTTTGAAGTGCTGGAATTTTAACTGGGTAGTAGTATAGTTTGTGTGCCATTGCCAGGTGAGTAAATTTTAGTAGTTGAGGCAGCTCTAGCTAGTTTAGTTGTTTGATAGTTACACAATGATGGGTCCTATATGGGATCCCGGTAGAAAACCTGGCAATCTTGTTATAACAAGATTCTAATTTGTTTAGGTTGGTTTTGCAGAGGTTGGTTAGTATTGGGGATGTATAGAGGAGGGTGGATGATAGATGAGTCCTGGCTATAGTGGCTTTAGTGTGGTTAGTGAGAAATGACTTGATCTGACAGAGGAGTCCTATTTTTTTATGAACTTTCTTGATAGTTTGGGTGATATGGATATAAAATCTGAGGTTGTTGTCTATTTCTACACATAAAAGTTTTGTGTGGGAGGTGGGGGTGATTGTGGTATTGTTCCTGGAAGTAATGGTAAAGTTGTCATGGGGGATCTACATGGTCCGAAAATAAGAAGTTTTTTTTTCAGGTTTAGAATAAGCTGGGAGTTAGTGACCCATGTCTCAGCTAATGCAAAGCAGTTTTGTGTTAGGGAGTGAAGTTCATCTATTGTTTGGGCTGCACACATGAGGATGGTGTTGTCAGCATATTGACCTATTGAATCATTGGGTGTGGAGGTAGAGAGCTGATTGGTAAATAGAGAGAAGAGTAGTGAGCAAAGTACTGAGGACTCCTAAGAATATTGGTAAGAGGGCAGATGGTTGGTTTTGCCATTTTACTGTTTGCTGGCACTCAGATAAATAGTTTTTATACCATGAGATAGTGGGGGGTGATGTTTAGAGTGGACAGTGTATTAAGAAGTTTATTATGGCTGACCATATCGAAAGCTTTAGACAGATCTAGAAAAATGGCAGAGACTAGTTGCTCCTGGTTTCTGTGGTGGTTGACTGTGTTGGTAAAGGACATAAGTGCTGTCATGGTGCTGTGGAGTGGTCTAAAGTCTTGCTGGTATTTAGATAGCAGTTTTTTTAGAAGGTGGTCCATTAGCTGAGTGTGTACACCTCTTTCAAGTATTTTTGATAGGGGTGATAATATAGGAATTGCTCGGTAGTTATTTAATTTCTCCACCCTTGTGTAACTGTATTATGGGGGAGATTTTCCACATAGTGTGTACCTTACATTCTGATATTGGTCTATTAATTAGGGTGGCAACAGGATAGGCTATAACCTCTGTAGCTACTTGTAGGTATTCTGCCAGTAAGTTGTCTGCTGCCAGGGTGGTTGGTTTAACCTTGTGGAGGAGTTTTGAAATTGTTTTGATTGGAACTGGATGAAGGCTAAAGTGGGAGATATTATCTTGTATGGTTGTGTTATTTTGTGTGTATGGTAAGTCAGGGCCGCTGCAATTAGTTTGGGTTTTGGCGAGGGTCTTAACAGTTTCAGTGAAATATTTATTAAACTAAGTGGGTATACTGTCATGGTTATCTACTGTTGTTGGTGTGTTGCAGTGATTATTGTAATAATCTAGCTTATGTTAAACTAGGACCTTTTACTTCGGAATCTGTACCCTTATCAAAGAGTACCAAAAAATGCTGTCATTTGTCTCCAATATTGTTTGTACTTGCCATTGAGATTTTTGCCATTGTAATTAGAAATAATCCAAGGATTAATGGTATTGATATATAAGCAATATTACTCCAAAATCATGTTATTTGCAGACAATGTCTTAATAACATTACCTAATACTAAAGCAAATTTAACAGCATTAGAATCTACAATAGAAAATTTTCAATTAATGTCTGGTCTTCATTTTAACAAACTAAAGTTAAATTACTTGTTGCTAAATAAAAAGAAAAAACCCACAAATTTGTAAAAATCATATGAATGGGAAACAAATTCTGTGGATTATCTGGGTATTGCTCTACACAGTACAATAGAATAGAATATAATAGCTAACTATGATAATATTATAAATATAATAAAAATATCACTGACAAATGGAACAAAATATTAATTTCCTTTGAGGACAGGCTTCATTTAATAAAAAATGAGTATTTTACCTAAAATATTACATATAGTTTGAGCTCTTTCTATATTTCCTGAAGTACATTTAATCAAAAATGTAAACAAGCTTTTATTAAATTTCCTTTGAAAACAGAAATTAAAAAGCTCTTCTTCATCATATCAGACCATGGGATCAGGGAGCGATAAACTTTCCAGATACTGAAACTTATATTAAAGCTTCACTATTTAAAATCATCCTGAATTGGGTAGATCCAAACTATACTTCTAACTGGAAATCTTTACACTTAACCATTTTACAAAATGAAAATAATATCTCAACTAACCTTTCTTTAGAGAATCATATCAATAAATTTTGCTATCTTCTTTGTTGTATTTTACAATGTAACATTTCTTTACCTACAAAATTCAACTCTATGAACTTTACTCTTAATTTTAGAAAAGTTATTCTTGCTAATGTTGACCTTAAAATCAGGTTTGAAGTTTTAATTCCCTTTAATACTATAAAAAAATGAGAAGATACATAAAAATATATGTACTTCATAGGAAACTAAAAAATCCATTTGTTAGCAACAATGTATTAAAGATCATAACGTTATAGAAATTCAACGTATTATGAAAAATTTTGATTTGGAAGCACAGGATTGCCTATTCTTACAAAGTGTACTCACTCATTCCCAAGATCTTTGCAAAATACTTAATAATTCCTTTTTAAATAATGACCCAAATTAATAAGTTATTTGTACTAGATTATATATAGCAAATACAATATAGAAACATTATTTCAAAATTATATCAAATTTTAATTTTAATAAATTCATAAATGAATTAATAAATTATAAAACAAAATCACAACCTAAATTTTGGAATTATATCACTATAGGATATTTTCTACTCTATCTCAAGAAAATAAATTTAACATCTTATTATCTGTCAAATGTATATATTGGTCACAATACTGGAACATACTTACTTAGAATTTTTTACATAGATCATTTCTTACCCCTAATAAAGTAGCTAAGTTCAATAAATCTAAGACTATTTCTTGTTGGAGGTGTTTACAGTTTTGTATAGCAGATTAGTTACACTTTTTTATGACTGCCCTTTTTAGACACAGTTTTGAAGTGACATAGACAATTTTTTAAAAGCTTTGTTTTCTGACTTTTTCTCACTAACAAAATCCTTAGTTTTATTTATATCAGTGATTACAGACTCCTTGAGCAGAATGAAGTACGGTGCAGCTCGAACAAGAAAAACTTGAATACATAAAAAATACGTAGATTTTACATGAATTTTAGCATAAATAATACGTAGGGTTAAGCGCTTTCATCTGTTGTCATACAGACTTCCTCAGAACCTACTATTACAACTTTACAATAGTTTATATATCCAATTTGGCGCCAAAACTAATTGAAAGCCTTAAAGATACATTCTTTACATTTCTGTATTCCACGCTGTGACTTCTGATTCATAGATATAATTGCTTCCTAAAAATATATATATCTACTTCTAAAATATATATATATATATATATATATATGCTTGTAAATTAATTATATATGCTTATTAATTAATTTAACTTGGTTTAAATATATTGTTTAAGTACCCACATTTGATGCAATTGGTAAATACATTTTTAAAAATACATTTTATAAATTGATGAATACATTTTTTAAAAATACATAATGAAATACATATTTGATAATTTAAAATAAATAAATAAATAAATAAATGGGGTAAAATGCATTATGTTAAACTAAAATGCATTGTATGTACATGATAAATATGAAATATGAAGTATTCAAAAATGTAATGTACATACAGAATTGATATAGCATAATTAATAATGACTAAACATAGTAAAATAGCAACCATTATGATAAACCACAGTAACATCCCTATATCAAAGTATACATGATTATTCTAAAATAAGAAAAGGTTTTAAACTGATGCTGTCATTAATGCCTGGAAATCTTGTGGCATCAGTGAATATCTGCCACTTACTTTCCATAAAAGCTAAAAAGACTTTCCAATTACCCCCTCTTACACTACTGCCAATTTGTTCAATAATAGAGAATTTAAATGTATGTTGATATCCTCTACTGAATATATGTTTATATAAAGCATTCTTCATATCTTGTTTCTGAATCTTATAATAGTGTTCATATATTCGTTTTTTTAATTTTCCTCTCGGTCTTTCCTATATAAAATGCTGGGCAGGCATCGCATTTTGCAAGATATACTACTTGTTTAGTATTACAATTTCCTGCCCTGCATTTTATATATGTCTTATTGATATTCTCTAACTTGATGCATGCTGCTTCATTAATATATCTGCATTGACTACAAGAACCACGTTTCGAAATTGGAAAGTCTTTTTAGCTTTAATTGGAAAGTCTTTTTAGCTTTGATGGAAAGTAAGTGGCAGATATTCACTGATGCCACAAGATTTCCAGGCATTAATGACAGCATCAGTTTAAAACCTTTTCTTATTTTAGAATAATCATTTATACTTTGATATAGGGATGTTACTGTGGTTTATCATAATGGTTGCTATTTTACTATGTTTAGTCATTATTAATTATGCGATATCAATTCTGTATGTACATTACATTTTTGAATACTTCATATTTCATATTTATCATGTACATACAATGCATTTTAGTTTAACATAATGCATTTTACCCCATTCATTTATTTATTTATTTTAAATTATCAAATATGTATTTCATTATGTATTTTTAAAAAATTTATTCATCAATTTATAAAATGTATTTTTAAAAATGTATTTACCAATTGCATCAAATGTGGGTACTTAACAATATATTTAAACCAAGTTAAATTAATTAATAAGCATATATAATTAATTTACAAGCATATATATATATATATTTTAGAAGTAGATATATATATTTTTAGGAAGCAATTATATCTATGAATCAGAAGTCACAGCGTGGAATACAGAAATGTAAAGAATGTATCTTTAAGGCTTTCAATTAGTTTTGGCGCCAAATTGGATATATAAACTATTGTAAAGTTGTAATAGTAGGTTCTGAGGAAGTCTGTATGACAACAGATGAAAGCGCTTAACCCTACGGATTATTTATGCTAAAATTCATGTAAAATCTACGTATTTTTTATGTATTAAAGTTTTTCTTGTTCGAGCTGCACCATACTTCATTCTGCTCAAGGAGTCTGTAATTCTTCAGTTGGTGGATTCTACGGTAGTTTGTTTATATCAATGATGACATTCCTTTGAACAAAAATAATCTTTTTTTACTATGGACAATACTTGTGGTTGCCAGGAAAAGCATAACAAGAAGATGGAATTCAACTGCTCCTCCAGTCTTTGAAGACTTCCTATCCTTTATGAAGGAAATAGCTATCAAAGAAACAAAAGCCAAAGAAAATAAGACTTCTCCCAATCATCAACAATCCTTGAGAGAAAGTTATTTCACTTATTGACACTCTACAGAAGGACTCTACCTCTCTCCAATGAAAAGTGAAAGTTGCTATTATATTGTTTAGCTAATACAATTAGTAATATTTATATATATTTTATTTTTTTCTCTCTTTCTTTCATTACTTTCATGCCATTGTACATGCTGTAATAGTTAAATGTAATCTATGTTTACCAGTTATTTGCTTTAAGAATGTATAACTCATTATCTTATTATCAAAATAAAAAATACTGGAAAAAAAACATGATAGAAACAAGTCAGTAATATAATGAACATTTTATTATTTGTTCACTGTTCCCTACAATAGAAAAGTAAAGGCAAACTGTTCTGGTTACACAATAGTCTTTGAATGTAATGATGATATGGATTCATAAGATAGTTAACACTTCCGATACCTTGGTTTTAGTACTACAATTTAAGGTAATGATACCCACATGTACTGCATGTCATGTCACTTTAGTAAAATTGACATGTTGCCAAACTGATGGAGAGTTGCATAGTTGTGAAGACAGAAACAATAAATAAAGTCTAGATGAGGAGTACTCCTTCATAAAATTGCTGGTGATATCTCACATGAAATATTGTTGAAGAATCAGGCACTGTTCCATAGAAAGAATTATGACAATGTGAATGCAGTACAGTATTATGAAGATGATCCATGTGTCTGCTTGAAATATTGCTGCTGTACCAAATGCTCTTCAGGATGTAAATGGTCTACAAAGGTCATAATGCCTGAACTTCTTTTTTATGTTCATTATACTTAAGTTTGGGCATTTTTTGACAATTGAAACTGAGATCACATAAAATTTCACAAAATGTTTTTAGAGATATCTGAAATTTAGAAATAGCCAGTAACAAGAACTTTTTACTGGAAAGTTTTTTTTAATCATCATTATTGAATTATCACTTATGACATAGGCAATTTTACATTTACATAACTGAAAATAAACCATGTTGACATAGTTTCAGTTATAAACATTATACATCACATATAATCTTCTTTACAGTGATTGTCATTCCAACATTACATAACTCACTCAATTACTGCCTGCCCTTAAACCTCATTCCTCCTTCAAAACACTATTCTGCATGTATTATTCCCACAATTCCCATTTTTTTTTCTGTATAATTTGCTCCTACCCTTTTCTAGAGATTTCACTTCCAGCTCTTTTATTTCTGTTACTATATTCACGAATTCAACTATGGTTGGCTTTGACCTGGATTTTCATTTTCTAGTGATTGTTTTTTTGGCAGCCACCAGAATTAAACTTAGTGAAGGCCTTGCTATGACTAGGCAATTCAAATCCTGTAACCCAGCTCAAAAAAATTTCCTTAGTTATACCAATTTGCTCACACAGTATTTCTGACAGAGTAGTCTGTAGGGAAGTTTTGAAGCCAGCCAACTCATTACACCCCCAAGAAATATGTTCCCAATTACTTCTTTCTTTCCCATTATACCTACAACATTTGCAATCTACATCAGGAAAACTTCTTTGGAGTCTGCTTGTGGTAGAAAATACCTATGCTAATGCTTCCACGCAAAAATCCTAAATATTCTAGAGTTTGTTACATATTGGGGAGCCATACATATATCCTCACATTGTTTCTTTGTGAATTGCTTATCCAGTTTATCTTCCCAGTCTTTTCTAACCTCCACTGATTGATTCCTATAGTTATGCAATATTTTATATGCAGCTCCTGCTCTTAATTCAACTAAAAACTCTACTAGTTGTGGTTTTTCACTTAGGATTCCCCTATCTCTTTCTTTTTGCCTATACTCTGATATCAATCCTTGACAGGGAAGACAGTGTTTAGCTGCAGTCCAAATGTTTTCTTGGCCTCTTCCCATTCTGTTACCTTTCCCTTTCTAATTATTTGTTCCCAATACCTTGGCCTCTTTGCCAGCTTTTATAGTAAGTTCCTGCCCCCTTTTGCCTATTCTCTGTACTCTAAGTACAGTCATTCCTATTGACAGAATCTCCTTTCTCCATTCCTGTGTTGGCTTAGCTCTTAGAATACTTTCTTTGTCCTCCCTGTTTCATCACCATCCCTTTCCATTGTGAATTATAGCTTTCTGCTTGTGTAATGTATAAGGGCCTTGAGTGTGTAGCTCTAAAATATCCATTCAAATCAGGTAATCCCAAACCAGTTTGTTCTATCTGGAGGGTCAACTTATCGAACTTGACTTCTACCTCTTCCCCTACCAGAAAAAAATCTTTCAACTCTTTATTAATTGCTATCCACAACTCTTCTGGTTGATAAAAATATTCCTGACCTGTGTATAAAACTAAAGGGACTAAAAACATTTTCACTGCTTGCATCATGCTATCCATTGCCATAAAAAGAGCTTCCATTTTCTCAGTTTTTATATTATCCTTTGTTTAGTCTCTTCCCACATATCCTTAGCAGCTATAACAGAATCATTTTAACTCATACTCCTATCATGTCCCAATAAATATGGGTATTGCTGGACCAATTCTTGTGTGAATGCATAGTTTACAGCTATAGCCTTCATTTTATCTTCATTAATTTTATATCCCAAACAGACCTTAAATGTCTCAGAATGTTCCACAACACTGAGATGACTTTTTCTGGTTTTATCAGGTAAACATAATATTATCTGCAAATAGAGCCAACTTTTCTTAATCACCATGCCAATTATATCCTTGAATTTCTGTATCCCTTATTTTATTTGCCAATGGTTGCCACTGGAAAGTTTGGTAAAATTTTGTTATAATGATATAATTTTCTGGTTTAATATTCAGAGGCACACTTATCATTTTACTAATTCTTAAAATAATTTTTTATAAATCTCAAGTAAAAACATTCGGAGTATAGATTTTAAGATAACATAAGTATCAGCATGGGTGTTATGATAATGTTTACATTTTACTGTGCAGTGTAATTACATTTGTAAGACTACCCTTATTACTTTCTTATACAGTTTAGTACTGCACAGGTACCATCCAGTTTGGGATAATTTCAACAACTTTGTTGATAAGAAACTTTTTCCCTGGGGTATGAAAACCTTTGTATTACTAATAGATTTATCTATGGTCAGGCAGTTATCTCTGTGAACCATCATTTAGGAATACTTAGTATTCCAACATTGCTTGACAACTTCAGTCTCTGAAGTCAAGCTATTCTCATGGTCTAGCCATTACCTGATTACATTGACAGGGAATCTTTTCCTAATCCTAAATGGGTGGAATGTAGGAATTTTAATGGTATAGTCGAGGTACTTGCTGACTGCAATGATGTGGTAAGATACTCCTTGGGCTCACTTGCTTCTTCTCACTTACACACAGTCTGTCTCCCCAGCATACAATCTTTGGTATGTTGCCAAGCTCTGTGAGCCTAAAGGATTGAACAAGGCTTGATCATAAATGGAGGCATACTGGCATATTTTGTGTTAAGCTTGGGCTTGCTGAGTATCATGTACTCTGTTAAATTACAACCTTTGGTAAACATGAAATGTTCCCATCTCCCTTCCAGTCATATAGTTGACGAAGCTCTTTGGGTGGTCAACAGGCTGAGGAATATAGCATTCCTTACTACTCTTACTACATTTCCATCTTATGAATGTGACTTAGCTGCTGTATTTTTATGGCTAAGCTTGCATCTTTGAGACAAGTTTCTCCTGCCATGATAAACTCATAGACACTATGCTGAGTTTTAGCGTTTAATTACCATGAGCTTATGACTTAATTTTCAAGTATATGATCTACTCCTTCTGATGTACACCACGCCTGAGTCAATTATTTGCACACACCAAGATACTAAGTATAATTATCCTTCACATCATTTCATCATCCATCTTATTTAAAGATGGCTTTAGTGACCCAGATCTTGACATCTGTAACACCATTTATTGATAAGGTTATTGAGAAGGTTATGTATGCACAGTTTAACTTCATTCTAACGTACCACATAATAACAGTTCATGCCATTCTACATTTCATTCTAAATGTTTCACTGATACTGCTCTGACCAGGATAATAGATGCATTCAGTATAGTTTACCATGACATACTTTTGGATCACTTTCATATTTATTGTGGGGTCTCTGGTACCATACTTAAATGGTCTGTCTTGTACATTTTAAGACAAAGACAGGTTGTCATGACTTGGTTTAACTTCTCATCTTTTTTCCCTCTTATTTCTGGGGCCATTGTTATTTTCCACTTGCATGCCTCTTTTAAGAGAAGTCATTCAAGGGAGGGGTGCTTTCCCATCACTTTTCTGTTTATGGGAATTAAATTTATGGCAAAAAAGCAAGAAAGTTACCTGGGAGTTTTGATCATACTCTGGCTGGAGCACAAGGTGCAGAGAATGAGTTCAGTGTCAACAGCAAACAAATGCTGACATATATCATCAGGGCAATATATTTCAGAAGCAAAGAAGTAATGCTTCCACTCAATAAGGGCATGGTCAAACCACAGTCTGGGTTCTACTTGCAGTTCTGGATGCCATAAGGAGAGGGACATCAGGCTGCTGGAAGAAATCCAGAAAAAAGGCATCAGAAAGATCCATGGGCTGGGGAAAGGGTTATATCCAAAGGCTAAAGGAACTAAAGCTCTTTTGATGTGAGACAAGAAGAGATCAGGGAGAACGTGATATTGTTGCCTAAGATCACATCAAGAAGATATGACTGGATCACTTTGAATAGAAATGACAGAGGTGATTATGGGAATATAAGAAGAAGATTTTATGTATTAGCTTGTCCTTGGATGTCTGCAATTACTTTTTCACAGTGAGGGTTGTAGATGCATAGCATGGACTTCTGGATTGATGGTATAGAGAGAAACCACACAGGCATTCAACAGGGGTTGGGGCAGTTGAAAAAGTTTACGAAGGAAAGTAAGCATCAAGGAAGGGTAGAAAATTAAATGCAGTTAAAAAGGGTAAAGGAGATTGGCTTAGTGTCACCTTCTGCCATCAAACAAATGGAATATAATGTAATGTAATGATATTATATATTGTGCTCATTCCATCAGGAGTAAACATATGTCATCAATTCTCTTGCTGATGATTTGGAACTCATCCAGTCTTATTTGGGTAATAACTGCCTGGGATACAATATACAACAGTGGCTCTGCAATTCCAGTTGTCCAACTTTGAACTTCTGGATTACATAAAGGGTGTGGGTGAGGATAGGGGAAGGCTGGTACTGGTGAGAGATGAGCTTGACTTTGTTAAAAGTTACAAAAGCACTGAATCATCATCAGTGATAGAATAGGTTCATAGGGTCATAGGTTGGTACTAGGCTATCGGCCCTAGGGGCTAACAAGCCCAGCCATAACAATTCCCTGGCTATTTCTTCCCACAATATTTACTTCCCTGGACCCCTGTCTAGCAGGGTGACTGACGTGATCCCCGGGGTAAATATCCTATCTCCCATCCAATCGTCAAGGTTCCTTTTGAAGAGGGTCAAGGAGGTGCTCTGCTTGACATGTATGGGCAGTCTATTCCAGAGTATTGGGAGTCTCTGGGTCAGAAACCTATCCCGCCAGTATGTTTTGTTCATTGTGATAACAAGGTTTAGGTCCATAGAGCATGTGGCTCTGATGGATTGGGATTTCTTTAAGTGTAGCATGTTCAACAGCTCTGGGTTTGACATGGACTTGTATGTTAAGTAGAGATTGCCTCTGAGTAGAAGATATGTGACAGAGTATAGCTGGAGTTTTTTAGTTGGTTAGCATAGGGCATCTGCTTTAGGCCTGTGATTCTTTTAGTGAGGTGTTTCTGTGACCTTTCCCGTTGTTCATAGGTTCATAGGTAGGTACTAGGCTATTGGCCCTAGGGCCTATATAAGCCTAGTCAAAAATGTACCCTGGCTTTCGCCACCTAAGAAAATTATTTTCCTGTACCCCTGTTGAGCAGAGCCACAGAAGTGATCCCTGGAGTGAATTTCCTATTTCCCATCCAATCAACAAGATTTTTCTTGAAGAGTGCTAATGAGAAACTCTGTTTGACATAGATAGGTAGTCTGTATCAGAGTATGGGAAGTCTCTGGGACAGGAATCTATCCCTCCAGCATGTTCTGTTTATTGTGGTGACAAGGTTTAGGTCCCTAGAGCGTGTAGCTTGGAGGGATTGGGATTTCTTTAAGTAGAGCATGTCCAACAGCTCTGGGTTTGACATAGCTTTGTATGTTAGGAAGAGATTGCCTCTGAGTAGGTGATATGCGACGGAGTAAAGCTGGATTTTTTTGAGACGGTCTGCGTAGGGCATCTGTTTGAGGCCAGTAATTCTCTTTGTGAGGTATTTCTGTGGCCTTTCCACTTGTTGTAGATGTCTTGTGAGGTACATACCAAAAGGGGCGTTGTACTCTATCATGGGTCTAATGAGTGATGAGTAGAGGGAAACAATGGCCTCTTCTTTTCTGGATGAGAAACCTTTTGTGATGAGGTTAGCCACATAGAAGGATTTCCTGACCACTGTGGCGATGTGATTATCAAAGGAGAGACTACTGTCCACCTGTGTCCCAAGGTCTCTTATCACATTTTCGGCATTAAGTAGACTACCAGCTATGTGGTAGTTCATGGGTACAGAGTTTTTACCAAAGCGGATGACAATACACTTTTTGGCATTGAGCTTCAAGCCATGGCTTTGACACCAGGTATCAGTCTCAGTGAGGCCCTTTTGTAGTATGTCCACATCATTAGGAGTTTTGATTATGGCTCCTAGTTTGCAGTCATCTGCAAACTTTGCTAGCCAAAGACCTTCTGTGTTAGCCTGTACTTCAGAGAAGTAGATACCAAACAGGAGAAGACCCAGGACTGAACCCTGTGGTACTCCACTTGTCACTGGTCTGAAGTCAGATTTGGAGTCTGCTACTTTCACAGTGTGGGTTCTGTCCATGAGCCAGTTGGCAACCCATCTTGTGACATAGTGATTTATACCTAGTTTAGTGAGCTTATTTATAACTCCAGAGTGGGGGATGGTGTCAAAAGCCTTGGCGAGATCTAGATAAGCTGTGTGAACCACTTTAGCCTCATCTATGGCTTTGGTGACTGCTTCAAAGAAGTCAATCAGATTTAGGAGACATGATCTTCCTTTTACAAATCTGAACTGGGTAGGGTCCAGAGTTTGGAGATTACCAATGTCTTTGTTTATGAGTTCCATGATGATAAGTTCCATGGCCTTGCAGACCAGGCTTTTCAGGCTAATGGGGCAGTAGTTCCTGGGGTCCGTCATGGCTCCCCCTTTGTGGAGTGGGATAACCGTTGTGGTGCACCATTCAGTGGGCACAAAGCCTGAGGTGAGGCTATGACTGAACATGGTACTTAGGTAGGGTGCCAGTTCATTCTGTAGTTCATGTAGAATGCAACCTGGGATATTGTCAGGTCCCATGGATGCTGTGTTCTTGGCTTTGGTGAGTGTGTTTTTTACCTGTGCAGTTGTGATTACAGGAACTTTGCATTCTTCCAGTATAGAGATGGGCCCTCTAGGGGGTGAGAGGGGAGTAAAGTTACCACTGAACCTATCTGCCAGGATGTTGGCAATATCAGTTGGTTCTGTATATTTAGTGCCATTGTGCTGTAACTCAGAGCAGATCTGAGTGTTGCCATTGAGATTCTTGACATAGCTATAGAATGCTTTGTGGTTGTCTTTAGAGTCAGTGGCAATTTTGTTTTCATAACTAGCTTTGGAGGATTTTATGAGGGATCTCAGCTTCTTACTGAGGTTGACCAGGGAGTTCCTCCAGTCATGGGATTTTACTCTTTTCTGCAACAGTTTCTTTCTTCTGTTGTAGAGTTTGTTTATGGCAGAGGACCACCAGATTGGCTTCCTTTTTTCGGAGGCTAGCATCTTGGTTATATTAGGGATAGCATGATCCATGCACTTGTGTAAGTGCTTATAAAGTGCATTTGTGTAGGATTCAGCAGTCGTACCCCTATTGTCCCTCTGCATGGGTGTCTTGAAGTTTGCCACTTCTGTCTTAAGAAGTGTGAAGTTGGCTTTGGAGACGTTTTTTACGGTGGTTTCCCTAATTGGGATGGGGGCGGGATGTGGATGTCTAGGGTGATTAGCTTGTGGTCAGACCTGACCAACGAGGAATTGACCTCTGGTGTGGAACACCGGTTGCCCATGTTGGTAATGACCATGTCTAGGATATTGCTGCCCCTGGTGGGGGTGTGAATAAGTTGATCCAAGGCATTGGAATTTATGAATTCCAGAAAACATTGAACAAAAGAGTTGGTACATGAGTAGTTTTCCCAGTTAATGGTGGGGTAGTTGAAATCGCCCATTACCAAGATGTTGGGTTGCACCCTAATACTTTCCAGTGTATCAAGAAATGAGGAGTGGGAATCCTGAGGCATGGTGGGAGGTCTGTAGCAAGCTACAATTTGGATTGCGGTCTTGCCCAGAGTTAGTTGCACTTGGATAATCTAGGATGCATTATGCTGTGCAACTAGCCTGGAGGTGTGGATATCCTTAAGGAATATGGACACACCTCCACCTTTACTGCTTCGTTCCAGGTTAGGTGGCCAAAAGGTGTGGTATGAATTATAGCCTGGTAATGCAGGGGTGCTCTCTGGAGCTTTGAACCAGGTTTTTGTCACTGCACAGATGTCGATGTTCTCCATTTTAAGGAGTGCCTCAAGTGAGTGCATTTTGAGGTTTAGACTTTTAGCATTAAGTAGCATTACCCTCAGATTTTGCTTGCTTGTACCTGTTATGGTGGTGGATTTGTCATTTGAACCTTGCCAAAAAAAGGCACTATGGGGTGGCAAGAGCCTTAGCCAGTATCCGGAATCCCAAGGGCAACAGGTGCAGGCCATCGCTGGCAAAACATCGTGGTCTGTCTATCATGTCATTCCAGGCAGACAAATACTGGATCCCCTTAAAATGGCACCAGAAGCTTAGCCAATTGTTGAAGTCAATCATTTTGTCCTTGTACTGTGGTATCATTCTGGGTGATGGCAGGATGCTACTCAGGGCTAGGGTCATACCTGCCTGGGCTACAAGATTGGAGAGCTCCTCCATGTCTCATTTTATGTAGTCCAGGGATGTATTTTTCAGGTCATTCACACAACATGGACAATGACAGTGTCATATTTGTACTTATTGTGGAGTGACCTAGTGACCTGAGTGCATGCGTTATGTGGCGGATCCTGGCACCTGACAGGCAGCTGACAGTAAGTTTCTCCTTGTTTAGCCTGGTGAGTGGAACATCAGTGTGCCTGACTATAGAGTCACCTATGACTAGAGTGTTGGATACGTTGCTATGCCTTATGGGCTGTGGTTGAGTGGCATACTGAGTTTGGGGGCTATGTGTCATTTGGGTTGTGTTGGGGGAGTGGAGGTTGCTTGCGTTTCTGCTTTGGAGGTCCCTGATGCTTGGGCAGGTTTTTATTGAGAGACTCCGTGAATGTAGGTGTGTGTTTTGTGTTTCTATGTGCGTGTTTTGGTGGTGTAGCTTTTGAGGGACTATGTGATGAGTGTGGTGTGGTGCATGTGTTTATCTTCTCCTCTTGACTGTCTAGTCCAGTCTTGGGTGAAGAGAGCTTTGCTTCCAGTTTGGCTATATAAGTGCATCTCTCACAGGTTGTAGTGTTGGGTGGTAGGAGGAGAGGGTTGTCTGTGTACATGAGGCAATTGCTGCATTGCCCCAAGATGCCTAGATTCATCAGGTAGACAGAAGAAATCACCGGGAGTTGACCCTTATACATGCCTGGATAAGTGCTTATTTATTAAGTACTAAAAACTGCTTTCCTCTAGACAAGTGAGGAAAGTTGAGTGCTGTAGTAATTTGCAGCTTATTTAGTGCTTACAATGAGTTCTGAGCAAGTGCTGAGTTAAAAGAAACAGATCTGAGTGCTGAAACTAGAAAACTGGCTAGTTCTAAGAAACAAAATTAAGCTAGAAGGCTTCCGTCCAACACAGAAAGGCTTGGGGGCTCAGAAGCCTACAAACAGTCTAGACCACTTACAGGAAAGGCAGGAAACAACCTTAAAAATGTTTTTCTTTCCCAGATGCTCTCTTTGTACACAGTAAGAGTGCCTAAAATCAGAATATGATCTCACTTCACTCAGTTGAGTGAGCAAATGAGATGGGCACAGAAGGAGTATCCAAACACAAATTTACAAGAGGGGCGGGCAGTTTCAAAGCCACCAAGATTAACACCAAATCAGAAACAGGGAGGGTGGGGAACTAACTGAAAAACAGATTCAAAACTTCCAGTTCAGTTAATATTCAATGCAACACAAATAAATCAATTTAAATGCTGTATTATTTGAAAAAAGTGCAGGCAAAAGGTACTTAAATACTCTTATACATCCAGTTGAATACAGCTAGATCTTAGCCGGCCAAAGCTGAGGTTTTAAGCAAAAAATATTTCAAAATGTACCACTCAAATAGGCAGTGACAGGATATCAATGAATGAGACTCCCCCCGCTTGCAATTACTAACAGGCAATAAAATTGTAGCAAGCACTAACTGAAAAAACAGAGTCAAAGCTTCCAGTTCAGTTAATATTCAATACAAAACAAATAAATCAATTTAAATGCTGTATTATTTGAAAAAAGTGCAGATAAAAGGTACTTAAATTCTCTTATATGTCCAGTTGAATACAGCTAGATCTTAGCCAGCCAAAGCTGAGGTTTTAAGCAGAAAATATTTCAAAATGTACCACTTAAATAGGCAGAGACAGGATATCAGTGAATGAGACCTCCCCTTCCTGCAATTATTAACAGGCAATAAAATTCTAGCAAGCACTAACTGAAAAAACAGAGTCAAATCTTCCAATTCAGTTAATATTCAATGCCACACAAATAAATCAATTTAAATGTTGTATTATTTGAAAAAAGTGCAGATAAAAGTTACTTAAAATCTCTTATATGTCCAGTTGAATACAGCTAGATCTTAGTCGGCCAAAGCTCAAGTTGTAAGCAGAAAATATTTTAAAATGTACCACTTAAACAGGCAGTGACAGGATATCAATGAATGAGACTACCCCCGCCTGCAATTAATAGCAGGCAATAAAATTATAGCAAGCACTAACTGAAAAAACAGAGTCAAAACTTCCAGTTCAGTTAATATTCAATGCAACACAAATAAATCAATTTAAATGCTGTATTATTTGAAAAAAGTGCAGATAAAAGGTACTTAAATTCTCTTATACGTTTAGTTGAATACAGCTAGATCTTAGCTGGCCAAAGCTGATGTTTTAAAGCAGAAAATATTTCAAAATGTAGCACTTAAATAGGCAGTGACAGGATATCAATGAATGATCAATGAAATATTTTCTGCTTAAAACCTCAGCTTTGGCTGGCTAAGATCTAGCTGTATTCAACTGGACGTATAAGATAATTTAAGTACCTTTTATCTGCACTTTTTCAAATTGTTGGGAGGGTGGCCTAATGGTCAAGGTGTTTGCCTTGCAAACACAAGGCACAGGGTTTGAATCTCACAGGGGATAACTGGCTAGGCTTAAAATGGCTCGCAAGGGCAGTTAGCCTAGTACTAACCTATGAACCTATGAGACTACCCCCCGCCTGCAATTACTAACAGGCAATAAAATTCTAGCAAGCCCTAACTGAAAAAACAGAGTCAAAACTTCCAGTTCAGTTAATATTCAATGCAACACAAATAAATCAATTTAAATGCTGTATTATTTGAAAAAAGTGCAGATAAAAGGTAATTAAATTCTCTTATACATCCAGTTGAATACAGCTAGATCTTAGCCGGCCAAAGCTGAGGTTTTAAGCAGAAAATATTGCAAAATGTACCACTTAAATAGGCAGTGACAGGATATCAGTGAATGAGACTACCCCACCTACAATTACTAACAGGCAATAAAATTCTAGCAAGCACTAACTGAAAAAACAGAGTCAAAACTTCCAGTTCAGTTAATATTCAATGCAACACAAATAAATCAATTTAAATGCTGTATTATTTGAAAAAAGTGCCGATAAAAGGTACTTAAATTCTCTTACACGTCCAGTTGAATACAGCTAGATCTTAGCTGTCCAAAGCTGAGGTTTTTAAGCAGAAAATATTTCAAAATGTACCACTTAAATAGGCAGTGACAGGATATCAATGAATGAGACTACCCCCGCCTGCTATTACTAACAGGCAATAAAATTCTAGCAAGCAACTAACTGAAAAAACAGAGTCAAAACTTCCAGTTCAGTTAATATTCAATGCAACACAAATAAATCAATTTAAATGCTGTATTATTTGAAAAAAGTGCAGATAAAAGGTACTTAAATTCTCTTATACATCCAGTTGAATACAGCTAGATCTTAGCCAGCCAAAGCTGAGGTTTTGCAGCTGTCTTGTGAGGTACATATCAAATGGGGCATTGTACTCTATGGTGGGTCTAATGAGGGATGAGTACAGTGGGACAATGACCTCCTTTTTTATGGATGAAAAGCTCTTAGTGATGAGGTGTGCCACATAGAAGGATTTCCTAACTGTTGTGGCAATGTGGTTATCGAAGGTGAGACCACTGTCCACCTGTGTTCCTAAGTCTCTTATCACACTTTCTGTGTTTAGTGTACTGTCACCTATGTGGTAATTCATGGGTACATGATTTTTCCCAAAGGGGTTAACTATACACCTCTTCGCATTGAGCATGAGCCAATGGCTCTGGCACCAAGCATCTGTTTCTGTAAGGTCTTTTTGTAGAATATCCGCATCATTTGGGTATTCAATAATGGCTCCCAGTTTGCAGTCATCTGCAAAATTTGTTAGCCAGAATCCTTTAATGTTGGCCTGTACTTCAGTAAAGTCGATGCCAAACAAGTGTGGTCCCAGGACTGAACCCTGAGGTACTCCACTTGTCACTTGTCTGGAGCTGGATTTGGAGTCAGCTACTTTTACAGTGTAGGTTCTGTCAGTAAGCCAGTTGGCAACCCATCGAGTGACGTAGGGATTTATAGGTCCATAGGTTCATAGGTTTATACTAGGCTATCTGCCCTAAGGCATTTATAAGCCTAGCCCAAATTTTTGTGGCTTACGCCACCCCTTATATGAAAAAATACTGTGCCCATTAGTTTGTTGTGCCTCTGTCCAGCAGTAACACAGATATGATTCCCGGGGTAAACCTACGATCTCCCATCCACAGGTCTAGATTTCTCTTGAACAGAGTCAGCGAGGTGCTCTGCCTCACATGGACCGGGATTTTATTCCACAGCATAGGGAGTCTCTGAGTGATAAATCTATCCCTCCAGCACGTCCTATTTATATCCGTGCTAAGGTTTAAGTTGCTTGCTCTAGTGGTTTTGGTGGATTTGGATTTTTTGAGGTGGAGCATGTCCATTAATTCCGGGTTGGACATGGCCTTGTATGTCAGGCACATGTCACCTCTGAGCAGACGGTATGCGACTGAATAGAGCTGGAGTTTCTTCAATCTGGCAGCATATGACAGATTTTGGAGTCCCTTTATCCTTTTGGTGAGGAACTTTTGGGGTCTCTCCAATTGCTGCAGATGTCGGGTGAGATACATCCCGAATGGGGCATTATACTCGATCATTGGTCTGATAAGTGAAGAGTACAGGGGAACAATGACCTCACTAGATCTGGATGTGAATCCCTTCATGATCAGGTGGGCAATGTAGAAGGTCTTTCTAACCACTTTAGCAATGTGAGTGTCAAAAGAAAGGCCACTGTCAACCTGGGTCCCCAGGTCCCTGATAACCTCTTCTGTGCTTAGTGGATTGCCACCTATATGGTAGCTTGGGGTTACCTTGTTTTTCCCGAAGGGTATGACTATACATTTTTTGGCGTTTAACTTCAGGCCATGGCTCTGGCACCAGCTATCTGTTTCCATGAGTCCCTTCTGAAGGATATCCGTGTCCGATGCACTTTCCACTATGGCGCCCATTTTGCAGTCGTCTGCAAACTTTGTCAGCCAAAGTCCTCCCATGTTGGCCTGTACTTCTGAGAAGTAGATGCCAAACAATAGGGGGCCAAGGACCGAACCCTGTGGGACACCACTTGTGACCGGCTTGGAGTCTGACACAGCGCCAGCAACTCTAACCCTGTGGGTTCTGTCCTTAAGCCAGTTTGCAACCCATCTTGTGACATATGGGTTTACATTTAAGCTGGTAGTTTTTCTACAATACCCCAGTGGGTATTGTGTCGAAAGCCTTTGCAAGGTCAAGGTAGGCTGTATGGACTGCCTTTCCCTCATCAATGGCCTTGGTGACTGTTTCAAGAAGTCGACCAAGTTCAAAAGGCATGATCTTCCCTTGTCAAAGCCAAACTGGGTCGGGTCCAATGTCTGCAAGTCCCCTATATCTTTGTTTATGAGCTCCATTATGATCCTCTCCATAGCTTTGCAGACTAGACTTGTTAAGCTTATGGGGCGGTAATTACCAGGGTCCGTAGAGGCGCCTTTGTGGAGTGGGACCACAGTTGCCGTATGCCACTCCTTGGGCACGTATCCTGTGGTAAGGCTGAGATTAAACAGCTGCCTTATGTGCGGGTTTAATTCCTCATTTAGCTCATGTAGCACACAGCCGGGGACACCATCCGGTCCCATTGATGCTGTGTTTTTAGCTTTAGAGAGAGCAGCTTTCACCTGCGCATTTGAGATGTCCGGGAGGCTACACTCGGCTGGGATAGTTATCTCTCCTTTAGGGGGGGAGAGGGGGGGTGAAGTTTGCACTGAACCTGTCTGCCAGTATGTTGGCAATGCCCAGCTTAGTAAGTTTATCTATAATTCCAGAGTGGGGGGTGGTGTAGAAGGCCTTGGTGAGGTCCAGATAGGCTGTGAGGACCACCATACCCTCAGCCATGGCTCTGGAGACTTATTCAAAGAAGTCAATCAGGTTCAGGAGACATGATCGGCCCTTCATGAACCCAAACTGGGTGGGGTCCAGTGTTTGACAGTTGCCAATGTCTTTATTTATAAGTTCCATGATAATACGTTCCATGGCCTTGCAGATCAGGCTTGTCAGACTGATGGGACGGTAGTTCCCAGGATCTAAGGTGGATCCCCCCTCGTGGAGTGGGATAACTGTAGCTGTGCGCCACTCAGTGGGCACAAAGCCTGAGGTGAGGCTATGATTAAACATGACACTTAGGTGAGGTGCCATTTCATTTTGTAGTTCATGTAGTACACAGCCCAGGATTTTGTCTGGTCCCATGGATACTGTATTTGGAGAGTGCGGTTTTTACCTGTGTGGCCATGATTACCAGATTTTGGCAATCTTTCAGTATTAAGATGGGCCCTTTAGGGGGTGAGAGGGGGGTGAAGCTGGCACTGAATCGATCTGCCAGGATATTGGCAATGTCCTTGGGATCAGTATATTTAATGCCATTCTGTTGTAGCTCAGAGCAGATCTAAGCATTGCCATTTAGATTTTTGACATAGCTATAGAATGCCTCGTGGTTGTCTTTGGAATCTTTGGCAATTTTATTTTTGTAACTAGCTTTGAAGGATTTTATGAGGGATCTCAGCTTCTTACTGAGGCTGGTAAGGGAGTTTTTTGCATCCTGGGATTTTACTTTTCTGCAACAGTTTCTTCCTTCTGTTGTATAGTTTGTTTATGACAGGGGACCACTAGATTGGCTTCCTTTTTTTGGAGGAGAGCATCTTGGTTCTATTTGGGATGGCACGATTCATGCATGAATGGATGTGCTTGTACACTGCTTTAGTGTAGGATTCGGCAGTCTAACTTTCAGTTCCAATCTGCATGGGTGTCATGAAGTTTGTCACTTCTGACTTGAGTAGCATGAAGTTGGCATTGGAGAAGTTTTTTACAGATGTTTTCTTACCTGGGGGTGGGGGGTGGGGTGGGATGTGGATGTCAAAGGTGATTAACTTATGGTCAGACCAAACCAATGAGGGGGTGACCACTGGTCTGGAGCATCGGTTTCCCATGTTGGTAATGACCAGGTCCAGAATATTGGAGCCTCTGGTGGGACTATGGATTAGTTGATCCAGGGCATTGGAATTTATGAATTCCAAGAACCATTGGGCAAAGGTGTTGGTACATGAGTAGTTTTCCCAGTTAATGGTAGGGTAGTTGAAATCACCCAGTATTAGGGTGTTTGGTTGTATCTTAATATTTTCCAGTATGTTTAAAAAGGAGAATCTTGGGGCATGGTGGGGGATCTGTAGCAAGCTACAATTTGGATTGCAGTCTTAGCTAATGTTAGTTGCACCTGGAGAATTTTGGATGCACTGTGTTGGGGAACTAGCCTGGATGTGTGAATATCCTTGGAGAATATGGGCACTCCTCCACGTTTAGTGTTTTGGTCTTGGTTTGGTGGCTGAAAAGTGTGGTAAGAGTTGTAGCCTGGTATTGCAGGGGTGCTCTCTGGAGCCTTGAACCGGGTCTCAGTTACTGCACAGAATTTGATGTTCTCCATTTTAGGAGTGCCTTGAGAGAGTGCATTTTGAGGTTTAGACTTCTAGCATTGATTAGCATTACCTTCAGATTTTGCATACTTGTACCTGTTACAGTGGCAGTTTTGTCCTTTGAGCCTTGCCTAAAAAAGGAACTATAGGGGTGGCAAGAGCCTTAGCCAGTAACCTGAATCCCAGGGGTGACAGATGCAGACCATCTCTGGCAAAGCATTGTGGTTTGTTGATCATGTTGTCCCAGGCAGATACTGGATCCCCTTTGAATGACACCAGAAACTTAGCCAATTGTTGAAGTCAATCATTTTGTCCTTATACTGTGGTGTCATTCTGGGTGAAGGCAGGATGCTACTCAGGGCTAGGGTCATACCTGCCTGAGCCACATGATCTGAGAGCTCTTCCATGTCTCTTTTCATGTAGTCCAGGGTGGTACATCTCAAGTCATTCACTCCAACATGGACAATGACAGAGTCGTATTTGTACTTGTTGTGGAGTGACTTGAGTGCATGCATTATGTCGCAGATCCTGGCACCCAACAGGCAGCTGACTGTAATTTTCTCCTTGTTCAGCCTGGTGAGTGGGACATCAGTGTGCCTGACTATAGAGTCACCTATGACTAAAGTGTTGGGTACGTTGTCTTACCTTAGGGGCTATTGTTGGGTGGCACACTGGTGTTGTGAGCTATGTGATACTGGTTGTGATTGGTGTTTGTTTGCATTTCAGCTTCGGAGGTCCTTGTTGCTTGGGCAGGTTAATGTTAAGGGCCTCCACATATGTGGGTTTAGTGTTGCTATGTGTGGGTGTTGGTGGTGAGGGTTTTGAAGGGTTATGTGTTGCTTAAGGTGTAGTGTAGGTGTTAACCTTCTCTTCTTGTCTAGCACAATCTTAGCTGGAGAGAGCTTTGCTTCCAGTTTGGCTATGTAAGTGCATCTCTCACAGGTTGTAGTGTTGGGTGGTAGGAGGAGAGGGTTGTCTGTGTACATGAGGCAATTGCTGCATTGCCCCAGTATGGCCAGATTCACCAGGTGGACAGGAGAAATCACCGGAAGCTGACCCTGGGACATGCCTGGTTAGGTGCTTTATTTTTTTATTTTTTGTAAAGTACAAGAGGTGTTTTCCCTTATTTTGGCAAGGTCCTTTGCAATTATAGGCTGTTTAGTGCCTATGATTAATTTCCCCTTATTAACAAGGAGAGTTAAGTGCTTGTATCAGTTTAAGGCTTCCTAGTGCTTTCCATCAGGTTTTAGAGCACGTGTTAGTCACAGGGACTCCAACCAGAAAGATTTAGGAATCAATGCACTCTGCTCCTACTCTCACCAAGATCAGAATATAAGCACAGATTCCAAGCTGTCACCTACAAAGCAGTTATTAAGCTTTCTGGTGATCAACAGTTTCTAGGAAGTAATGTAACTGAACTCCTTCTCTCACCAGGAGAAAACAGAAGGTTTAGTTCCTATATCCACCCCCTCAGTTCACTGATAATTAACCTTAACTGACCTTGTCTATCTTATGTATGAATCTTTAATTGACCTGTTCTAGTTTCTTCCTGACTCACAAGAGACAGAGCTGTGGTCTCTTTTCAAGTTTTAATATGCAGTTAAAAGCAGAATACAAGTAAAACACAAGGTAAAGAAAAACAAATCACAGTATTCAAAATAAAAAAGGCAATAAAGTAATACAAAATACAATAAAAAGCAAACTAACCTTTCCCTCACAGCAAAGTATAGCAGATTCTGGGTGAGCCTTTCTAGTAAAGCTCTGAAATGTTTTATTTTATCCCTTAAATAGAAGGTTTAGTTCCTAGTTCCACCCCCTCAATTCACAGATGAGTAACCTTAACCGACCTGTTCTATCTTATGTGTGAGTCTTTAATTGATCTGTTCTAATTTCTGCTTGACTCATAAGAGACAGAGCTGTGGTCTCTTTTCACATTTTAATATGCAGTTAAAAGCAGAATACAAGTAAAACACAAGGTAAAGAAAAACAAATCACAGTATTCAAAATAGAAAAAGGCAATAAAGTAATACAAAACACAATAAAAAGCAAATTAACCTTTCCCTCACAGTAACGTGTAGCAGAGTCTGAGTGATCCTTTCTAATAAAGCTCCGAAATGTTTTATTTTACCCCTTAAATAGAAGGTTTAGTTCATAGCTCCACCCCCTCAGTTCACAGATGATTAACCTTAACTGACCTGTTCTATCTTATGTGTGAGTCTTTAATTGACCTGTTCTAATTTCTGCCTGACTCACAAGAGACAGCTGTGGTCTCTTTCCAAGTTGTAATATGCAGTTAAAAGCAGAATACAAGTAAAACACAGGGTAAAGAAAACAAATCACAGTATTCAAAATAGAAAAAAGCAATAAAGTAATACAAAACACAATAAAAAGCAAACTAACCTTTCCCTCACAGCAAAGTGTAGCAGAGTCTGGGTGATCCTTTCTAGTAAAGCTCTGAAATGTTTTATTTTACCCCTTAAATAGAAGGTTTAGTTCCTAGCTCCACCCCCCCCAGTTCACAGATGGTTAACCTTAACTGACCTGTTCTATCTTATGTGTGAGTCTTTAATTGACCTGTTCTAATTTCTGCGTGACTCACAAGGGACAGAGCTGTTTTCTCTTTTCAAGTTTTAATATGCAGTTAAAAGCAGAATGACACTTTGGGACCAGGTGCCAGCTCCATTTAAGTCTTCAATCTACCATTCCTGGAATATAATACAAATTGAGCACCTTCTTCTATTTGAGGACCTCCATGTATTTGTACATACCTTGATATTTCCTTGGCTTAATTGCTGCAATCCCCTTTAATCATGGCTTCCTAACTCAAAGCTTGACCATCTTCAACACAATTAAATCTCTATGGTTCGAGTGGTATTTCATACCACCAAAACATTATTTAACTTCTGCAGAGCCTGAATTGGTTACTTGTGCAGTCGTGCATAATCTGCAAAATTCCGGTGTTAAAATATTCAGTCCTGTATGACTTACATCCCCTACCTAAAGAACTGACTGATACTATACAGTACAACCCAGTGGATGATTACCAAAAGGGCAAAGAAAGGGTGGACACCTGGGACCCATGGTTAGCCAAACATACAGCATTACTCATGGTTAGGCAAACCGTGAGATGTTTAAATTTTTCTCTTTTTTGGCCTAATATAAGTATGCTGCTTTATACAGGGAAGGACACACAGCTGCAGCCATAGCAACCAACAGCAGCACACACAAGACAATTGGTACTTAACATAGGAGAGTACTTGTGGTATGGATTTTAGAGTGTGTGTGTGTGTGTGTGTGTGTGTGTGTGTGTGTGTGTGTGTGTGTGTGTGTGTGTGTGTGTGTGTGTGGAAAGGGTTGTATGGTTAAGTAATTTGTCCAGGAGTATACCACAGGTAGAATGAAACCTTAGGGCAGGATGTAGAAGCTTTAATCCTTCACACCAGCAGCCAGACCTGCATTAGCTTCTTCTTTTTTTTGTAAATAAATTACATAGGATTATAATTAGTCAGTGTCAGCCATTAAAGTTTCATAGCTTTTAGTTCACAAAATGTATATTGATGCAAAACCTGTTGTTCTGTTAACTTTTTAAGTTATTTAGGTAATCTGTTTTTATATGTCTCCAGTTTTGCACAGTGTGAAGATATGACAGGTTGCCATCTGTGCCAGAGCAGTACATGTGTAACATATGCCAGCATAGTTAGCTGGAGTTTTGTGGATAGTTTTGCATTGTTTGATTATCACACTGACTTGTACAGATGCTTGTGTTAAAAATGTATCAGCAGGGTTATTATAAATGATTAAATGTGTATGTTTAAACAAAGAATTCTAGAAGGGAAGAATAGAAGTTTTTTTAAATTGTTCTTTAATTTTCAAATACTGCAACAGATCTTAGCAAAGCTCTGAATGTGTATTGTACCAGAGTCAGGTGATCAAATATGATCATTCTATAACCAGCATTGAGAGGATGGAAGTCATCCAGCAGCTTGTTTTATTTTCTTTGGAACCTGATATAAAGATTTATGACAGTTATCACAGTTACTTAGAGTGGGACAAATATTTATCCATCTACTGTTTGCATACAGAGAGTTACTCCAGGAATCCACAGGTTTTTCACCCTTTGAATTCCTGTTTGGGCATAGGGTGAGGGGGCCTTTAGATATGATTTGTGATGATTGGGGGTGATGAGTGTGAATCTCATTGCTGTGGAATATGTCCTAAACCTCAAGACAAGGCTGGCAGGAGCCCAACAGCAGAAAAAGGTCTGGTATGGCAGGAATGCTCAAGCTCGAGAGTATGCTGTGAGACAGCAGGTTTTGGTGCTCATTCCTGTCAGACACAGTAAGCTGCAGGTAGCTTGGGAAGAACCCTTTGAAGAGGAAAGGAAGGTCAGTAATGTTAATTACATGGTAAACCTGCTAGGCATGAGGCAGGGGCACAAACTGTACTATGTCAACATAATGAAACCTTAGCATGTCAGGGAGGTCCTGGGCAGACTGCAAAGGACAGGGTTGACCATTAAGCCCAGTAAATGTCAGGAGGGTATGGCAGAGGCCTCCTTCCTGTGACATAGAGTGAGGAGTGGTAAGATTAGGCCAGAACTTGCAAAAATAGAAGCTATTCAGGTGTGGCCTTCCCCTGTTACCAAAAAGCAGGTGAGGGCATTCTTGCAGATAGCAGAGCACTATAGAAAGTTTGTTCCTATTTTCAGTAAAATAGCTGCTCCCCTTACAGACTTGACAAGCAAAAACAAGTCAGATAAGGTAGTGTGGACCCCAGCCTGTGAGCAGGCATTCCTAAAGTTTAAAGGGGCTTTGGGAGGACCGCCTGTGTTAGCCAGTCCAGATTACAGAAAAGATTTTGTAGTGTAGGTAGATGCTTCAAACCATGAGGTGGGAGCTGTTCTCAGCCAAGTTTCCTCAGTGGGAAAAGAGCACTCAGTTGTATATGTCAGCCATATGTCAGCCATAGAATCCAACCCAGGGAGGAATGTTATGCAGATGTAGAAAAAGAATGTCTAGCCATAGTAAGGGCACTGCAGAAACTTCAGCCTTATCTGTATGGAAGGAAATTCACTGCGGTTACAGACCACAATCCCTAAACATGGCTACATAAAGTCAGCCAACACAATGCCAAGTTATTAAGGTGGAGCCTAAGGTTGCAGGCATATGACATGCCAGTACAGTACCGTAGTGGAGTTAGCAATGCCAATGCAGATGGAGTCTCAAGACAGGGTGTAGGTTAATGTGTTTGAAGACAGGCCCAATTCTTTCAAGTAACATTTTTCCATGGTCAGTCGAAAAACTAGCTTTAGTCTTCAAAAGGGCGGAGAGATGTGACGATGTGAGGGATTGCCATCTGTGCCAGGCAGAATAGGGCAGTGCATGTGTAACATATGCCAGCATAGTTAGCTGGAGTTTTGGATTGTTTTGTGTTGTTTGATTATCACACTGACTTGTACAGATGCTTGTGTTAAAAATATTCTAATAGTGTCATTTTAACTGAATACAAGTTTATGTTTAAACAAAGGATTTTGGAAGGGAAGAGTAGAAGTTTTTGAAATTGTTCTATAATTTTCAAATACTGCAACAGATTTTAGCAAAGCTCTGAATGTGTATTGTATATTGTACCAGAGTCAGGTGATCAAATGTGATGTCATTCTATAACCAGCACTGAGAGGATGGAACTCAGCAGTTTGTTTTGTTTTCTTTGGAACCTGATATAAAGAGTTATGACAGTTATCACAGTTAGTTAGTTGAGTTCAGTTCAGTTAGTTAGAAGCTCATCACCTTGCCTTGTGGAAGTAAGTATCTAATCTTGCCCTGCTGTATTAATTAAGTTAGCTAGGGAACAGTTATTCTTTAGATAGTCAGGAAATACAATTAGATCAATTAACTCATTCACTCCAATGGAGCTCAGGAAGTTTGCACTGTAACTTCCAATGGGCGGAGTCTAAGACAGAATCAAATTATGTCCTCACATTTCAAACAAATGTTCATATCTCTGAAATTATAGGGGTTATGAAAGAAGTGTAAATATCAAACTCTCCAGCACAAACTCCTTTTACAGTGGCAGTGTTCTTTAGATTCTACTGAATTTTATGTCACAGTAAATGCACTAACTATTACATTTGTAATATTTTGTAAACAACTTAACAATATCTCAGCAACCACTTAAGTTATGCACATACTCTCAGAAGCACTTTATTCATCTAACTGAGAGGTTTCATATGAGGCTAAGGAGTTCTGTCTGTGTTACTTGGTTGTTGAGACATTTAAAAAATGTGAAAATTATATCTATATAAATTAATATCATAAAAACAACAGTTAATATCTATTTACCTGCACTAGACAGATGTCAAATATTAATGCAATTAAGTTTGCTACTGTGTAAGCTTTAAGATGAAAACTTTTAAAGCCTTGTACATAGCATGGTTTTGAAATTATTGCTGCAAATATGAATAAGCAATATTTGACGCCTAGAGGCATCAGAATTTATTAACTGCAGATGCACCTGGAGGCATCACTCAGATGTAATGAGTTAAGTAGTGTTTTTCTGCACCTGTTTGAATCTGTCCAACTATGTATTTTCATTTCTCCTGTGATTGAAACTCTAATGTTTATTGTACTTTGATATTTAGTACTCTCATGTTTTCTATTTTATTATTATTAAATATTTTTATACCTTTCATTGTGGCTGGTCTTTTAGAGAATACTTTTAATGTCTTAAGGTGCTTGTGTTTATTTTAGTGATGCCTTGGGCACTCCAAAATGCCTGGCTGCTTTGGTTACACTACCATTTATGTTAGTGTTGATTTTACTCAGTATAATTGGATACACTTGTAAGAGCATGACAGTGGTTGACTGGTAGCAGCAAGGTTACCTTATAGTCTGGGCAGAAGGGGTACAGCTAGTAAATCTGTAGCAGTCTTTGCCAGGTGTGTGTGTGTGTGTGTGTGTGTGTGTGTGTGTGTGTGTGTGTGTGTGTGTGTGTGTGTGTGAAAATCAAATACCAGGTGTGGGTGTGTCAGCTACTTGGAACTGAGACACAATACTCCAAAGTAAGTCTTGTTTGGGATCTGGAGAGATGGAGAGTCCAGGCCCAGTGGACCGTGTTGCCTGTGTGCTCTTGGGGGAAATTATTTTTAATGCAGAGAGCTGCATTTGAAAATACTGTGTGAATTCATTCCTGTTTTTAATGACTGTCTCTCACCAGTGTCAGTGGTGAGGATTGTGGCTCACCACTGACACCAGTGGTGAGGATTGAGGCTCCTTGATTACTGACCTGGTGTAAAGAGAAGTTGTCACACACAGCATCTCTGATTTTGCCTTATATTTATGCCATGTGCTTGAGTAAGCCACTTAACAAGACAGTGCTTTGGGGCAACTGGAAATTTGTCTTGGCTCCTCAGTGGTCCCCTGGACTTCAAGTGTAGTAACTATCTTTACAGTGTAAAGTAAGGAAGTAGATTGTAGTAAACAGGAGCATCATCATATGAGCCATGTTCTTTTGTTGTGATCCTTGGTTTCATTGTTCTGTTGAATGTTGTGTTTGTTTATTATTTACCTATGAATGAATTTGAGAGCATGAAGTATATGAGTTTAATGTTAATATTTTAGCTATGAATGCAGTTTTAATTTAGATTTTTTTAAAGTCACATGTGAAATGCATTGTCTTTGGTCTACAACAGTTTTTCTAGCACTTAGTGGAGATGACTGAGGCTTTGAGCTGCTAAAGAGCTGTTTCCTGTCATACAGGGTTTGATTCCCTTGGTGTTTATTTGTCTCCTATGTGAAACTGACTAAGTTACTTCACCAGACAGTACTCCTGGACTTCTCCTGAAAAGAGACACTTGTGTCCCATAGGCTGTCCCAGGCTGTTAGCAAATGCATTACACTTTTGTCATTTAAATTTCTGCATCATTCATATTTCCTTTACCATATGCTATCTGAGTATGTGAAACTGGCTCACCTCCAGCTATCAAACAAGACCAAGTCCTGAAAGTGCTACCAAAAGCTAAAAATACTGCATTGGTGGGTCCCTACAATATCCATTAATGAATTTTAAATAGCATGAAACATCATCTGTCCTCTCCTAGCAACACAAATCAGTCATTCCCCTGCATAAGACAGGGTCTTCCACAGACCTGAGCAATTATAGACCTATAGGTCTGACAAGCCTCATATGCAAAGCTATGGAAATACTTATCATGGAACTAATCAATAAGGACATAGGGAGCCTCCAAATATTGGATCTGTTTCAGTTTGGATTCATAAATGGGAGGTCATGCTTACTTAACATGGTGGACTTTTTTGAAAATGTCACCAAAATAATGGATGAAGGTAAAATGGTATACACTGCATACCTCAATCTGACCATAGCTTTTGTAGAATATGAATGACCAAAGTATGTGTTTAAGGAAATTGAGTATGTGACAATCTGTATGCATTGAGATGAACTTTGTACTGTGAACTCTTAGTAAACTGTGAATAGTGGAAAGCACTGAAAAACAGGAGCCTGCTTGAAAGCAGGAAATGTGCCTTCTATGGAAGTGTATCCGATTTTCTTTCTCTGCCTAGAGATGTAGTAATGTGAACTGTTTTAAGGCTATGGGTAAACCATTGATTGGTTAATTGTCTTGTGTAATAATTTCATTGGTCTAGTTTATATTTTTGTACTGTCAGCAATATCACCAGTATATAAGCTTATGCATTCTTTTGTTCGGGGAGTCTCCCTGGTACTTTCCTTGAGGCTCCCACACATGTGTAATAAATACCACTGAAAGAGAGGAAGAAGTGTCTTGTCTTCATTTGAAATAAAAATGCTAAATGCAACAACTGGTGCCATTTACTTGGATCTGAATTGACAACAGCTGCGGTGGTTGGGGATTGAACGAAGTACTGCTAGTAAAAGGGCCCATGACAGAATTTTCTGTTCTGGTAGTATTTTTTTTAATTTCCTATACTTGCCTGCTTTAAAATTTGGACTATATAATTCTATAGAAATGTAATAATTCCTCTCATTCAGTTGTTTTGAGGTAAGTGGCATGCAATGTTTTTTTCTCTGCTATTGATTGTGCAGTATGAGAGTGGGTTAAAATGAAAAACTGGTGACATAAGAGTGAAAGGAGATACGAGAGTGGGGAAAATGACGATTCCAAAATGTCACAGCTACATCTGTAAAATACAGTATAGCTTATTGTGTGAAAATGGGAGCGAGTGTGGGAACCATAAAAGAGCCAGAAAGAGGTACACCAGCTGGTTATATGTATTTTTGTGTGTCCCGGGACAGTTGTATGTTTATAAGTCAGTGGGTCATCCTCACTGAGGGTGATGGTAAACTCGCCTTTTCAGAAAATGGAAGTTTTAATAAACATATTTTGCTTAATCTCCAAGGAAAGTTAAAGAAAAAAGGGAGAAGTATACCAGGGTTGTGCTGGGCAGCATTTAATGTTTGGATGACAGAGGCAAAAGAAAGAGAAAAGGATTTGGTTATTAGTAGTTTAAAAGATAATCAGCAGAAATTAAAAGAGCAATTGAGGGAATTACAACAAACTGCTATTAATTTATATGTAGTAAATGGTAAATGCTTGAAGGATCCACCCTTTAAGGGGCTTTATCCTGTAAAGGAATTAGCTAAATTGCAGATAATTGAATTGTCAGAAGGTGATAATGCCTGGCTCCCCCCACCACCGACTGCACCACCGATTGCACCTCTGCAGTATCAGTCCCCCCTCGCTCAACAAGGAGCGGAAGTATAGCAGCCAGATTCCACCACTAAAGATTTCACCCCTAGAGAAAGAGAACAGCTGCGGATTGTCGGCTGCTTTCATAGATGGGTTACGCCCACAAGTACGGGATAAGCTAAAAGAAGTATGTTTAAACTGGCCTAGTCTTGGATTGCATGAATTTGTCACGCAAGTACAATACCTCTCCGACCACTTAGCACAGGAAAAAAAGGATTTACAGGAAAAAATGGTCAAGGCGCAGATTCAGATGTGTACTGCCTTTGGGCCGCGTGGACAGGGAGGACAAGGACGGGGAAGAGGGAGAGGTGGACGCCAAGGGGCTGGAAACCAAAATAGACAGAACTGGCAGGAAAATCAATCAGCCACACCCCAAAGCTATACTAATCAGATGGAGTGTTTCAATTGTGGCCAAGTAGGCCATTGGAGAAATGAATGTCCATATCTGGCTGAGCAACCTGCCCCACCCACTGATACATCACCTCAGTGGAATTCTAATTGGACTCCATCCAATCGGCAGCCATCACAATGAAGGTTCCCTGAACACAAACAACAGCAGTTGTGCCCCTTCATCCCTGTGGATCAAGATGGACCACATGTTATGTTACTGGTCAAAAATAAACCGTATCCATTTTTGATTGACACTGGGGCATCCAAAACTATGTTAGCTGGCAAAGCAGCAATAAATGTCCCCCTTTCTAATAACATAACTAGAGGAATAGGTGTCTCTGGCATTCCTATTGAATATTCTGAAACCGTCTCAGTCCCAGTAACTTTGGGACCTTTACAAGACAATCATGCATTTTTAGTAGGACCCTCAGCACCTTTAAATTTATTGAGAAGAGATTTGCTCTGTAAGATGGGAGCAACCATCTTCTGCACTGCTGAAGGAGTATATTTACAAGTACCTTCAGATAAACAAGATAGTATTTTGGCTACTTTAGATTAAAATGTCACTCTGCAGACAATGTGTATGCAGTCTGACCTCGATAAGAATAAGAACCTAAATTCATTACCCTCCCATCTATGGACCACTCATGACAATGACATTGGATTTCTGATTTCAGCCACTCCTGTCAAAATAACTTTAAAACCCGGAGCAAAGTTACCTCCGGTACCACAATACTCTTTGACAGCAGAGGCCACATCTGGTATTGCTCTCGTCATTTCTGCTTTAGTACAACAAGGAATTATAGTACCTACAACAAGTCCATGTAATACTCCAATTTTACCAGTAAAGAAACCTGGTAAACAAGCTTACAGATTTGTGCAAGACTTGTGGGAAGTCAGTAAGGCTGTCTTGCCTGTTTTTCCAATCGTACCAAACCCAGCTATGATTTTAAGCTGCACTCCACCTACAACACGTTGTTTTATGGTTATAGAAATCTCATCAGCTTTTTTCTCTATCCCAGTACATCCAGATAGTCAGTATTTGTTTGCATTCACTTATAAAGGCCAACAGTATACTTGGACCCGACTACCCCAAGGATATGTAGAATCTCCAACCCTATTCTCTAGAGAAATGCACAGACAATTGCAGGATTTACAGTTATCACCATGTTCAGTATTGTATTGAGGACTCACTTTTAGTTTTTAAGTTTTTAGCCGGACGAGATTTTAAGGTAAATAAATCTAAACTGCAGTTCTGTCAAGAAAAGGTACAATACCTGGGACACATCATTTCTATGGGTTCACATCACATACTGCCAAGTAGAATTACCTCCATCCAGACTGCTCCCTGCCCTGTAACTCAGAGACAACTCAGGGGATTCCTCAGACTAGCAGGTTATTGTAGACAGTGGGTGCCCAATTTTTCAGAAATTTCGGCCCCTCTGTTACAGCTGCTAAAAAAGGAGGTCAAAGACCCTCTGCCTTGGTCCCCTGAACATGAAAATGCCTTTCAGGCTATTAAAATGGCACTAGTAAACCCATCTGCTCTGGGACTCCCAGATTATTCTAAACCCTTTTTTTCTTCTGTTGTGAAAGAAATAAAACTGCCTTGGGCCTGTTGGTGCAAGTGTGCACAGGAGGCTATCGACCTATAACATATTACAGCACTCAGCTAGACCCTGTTGCTTCTGGCTATCCACCCTGTTTATGAGCAGTGGCAGCCGCTGCTGTTTTGATCGATATGGCAGCACCATTGACATTAGGAAATGACACTATACTAGCAGTACCTCATGCAGTGCAAGCGTTACTTTTAAAAACAAAAACACAGTATCTTTCCAATGCTCGCTTCACTAAATATGAGTTAAGTTTATTAACTAATCCCGCTGTTCAAATTACACATTGTCCACCACTAAACCTTGCTTCATTGATTCCAACCAGTGATGAGGGCGAACCACATGACTGTGTGATTGTAGGTAATACTGTTCTTTCTCCTAGGTTGGATCTACAAGATGTTCCTTTGCTTAATCCTGATTTAGTTCTTTTTGTAAATGGATACTGTTTACGAAATAATCTTGGCGAACTCCAGGCTGCATGGTCAGTCTACTCGCCATCTGCAGTTTTACAAACTGGACAATTATCACCTGGCATGTCCGCACAAGCAGAGGAATTAGTAGCACTTTTGCATGCATGTAAAATGGCCAAAGACAGATCTGTTACTATTTATACTGATTCACGTTATGCTCATGGTGTTGTTCATGATTTTGGTACCTTATGGAAAGAAAGGGGTTTTTGACATCCTCTGGGGCACCAATTAAAAATTACCTGTATATTGATCACCTCTTACAGGATTTATTATTACCTTCCAACATTGCTGTTGTTAAGTGTGCAGCTCACCAGTCTAACGACTCCCTAGTAGCTAAGGGAAACAATTTGGCTGACTGGGCTGCCAAGCAGGCTGCTCTTTCACATACTGTTCAGGGACAATTTCTGCAGCCTGTCTTACAAATGGTTACTTTTGACACTACTGTTTTGAAAGCTTTACAAAGTGAAGCATCGGAATCAGAAAGAAAAACATGACTGGCCCACAGTTGTTTCCAATGCTCTGATTCAGTTTGGCAACATCCTGATGGCAGATTAATTTGCCCTATATCTATGTTAAATTCTCTTATAAAAGCATATCATTTGCCAGCTCATGTCAGGGTACAATCATTAATCAAACAAATCCAGAAGGATTGGTTTGCCCCAGGACTTTCTGCTTTGGTGCAGCATTTCTTGAGCACGTGCTCCATTTGTTTACAGCATAACATTTCAAAGGGCACTCTGGTTCCAGCTCAACCAGTGCCAAAACTAATGGGACCATTTTGTGCTTTACAGTGGGACTTTATTGAACTCCCACCTTGTACTCGTTTTAAATATGTTTTGACTATTGTTGATATTTTTTCGGGGAGGTTAGAAGCCTACCCATGTGCTAAAAATGATGCTATTTCAGTTGCAAAAAAATTCTGTTATGAATTAATACCTCGTTTTGGTGTTCCTTGTCAAATATACTCTGACCGTGGAACACATTTTACTGCTAAGTTAGTTGAATCATTGTGTACAATGCTAGGCATTACTTTAAAATTTCATTGTCCGTATAGACCACAGGCATCAGGTATTACTGAATGTATGAACCAGACTTTGAAAACTAGACTTGCTAAAGTCACTTCAGAAACAGGCCTAACTTGGGTGCAGGCATTACCACTAGCCTTACTTTCTATGCAGTCACAACCGCATCCTACTAAGGGTCTTTCTCCACATGAAATTCTCATGGATCGCCCTTTGCGTTTGCCCATGACACCACCATCACCCTTTTCTGAATATGATGCATTTGACAATGATATTCTTTTGTACTGCAAATCTCTTGTTTCTTTCCTACAGTTTCACCATCGACAAGTAGCAGCCGCTCAACATCTTCCTGATCCTTTTCTGGCATCCGCTTTACAACCAGGGGATTGGGTCTACGTTAAGTCCTTCTCTAGAAAAACAGCGCTCCAGCCATGCTGGAAAGGGCTCTTCCTGGTTCTTCTGATAATGTCATCTGCTGTGTGACTGCAAGGATCTCCAACTTGGATCCATATTTCACACGTCAAAAAAGTTGTGCTGTCTGAAGATCAACAACCTTTACCTTTTTCAACTTCAGGTTCTCCTCCCATTGCTACTTGTACTCAAAGTAGAACTGTTCCAGTACCTGATGATGCCTAACATTTACCCTTTTGGAAAACTCTAAACTACTGACACTTCACAGACTCAACAACCATTTCCAGAAAAATATTGGACAGCCATTTTGATGATCATTCTTGTTGTACTGTTATTTTTAATGTGGCCATTTTTATTTCCTGCTCCATCAACGCATCACACCAAGTGAGCTATTTGGCATCCACCTTTCAACACCTACCAAGCTATTAAATTTGCCTATGCATCATCCCTCCATGTCTCTGACTGTTAGATCTGTACTGCTTTACCTACTGTTCATGTGGGATTGATGATAAGTACAGTCCCTTTAGGGGCTAATGAAACCTGGATGAATCTGATCTATGACACTTCAAATGTCACTTCAAAAGACAGGATAGCATTACATCTGTTTAACCATCGAAATGGAACTGTGTGTTTTCAGAAATTTGGTAAAGTCAAGGTAGGATGGAGTTTTTGTAATGTGACAGTTCCCTACAGGTGTAACAATAACTCCTTCTACTGTAACACTACCTATGATTCACTTTGTGAACTGGTGCATAAAACATACGAAGAGGTAAGAAATAATTCCGTTCTATACCAACAGCTAGGATTGATCGATAAGAAGGTGTTTCATTCTGAACAAGGTTATATAAATAGTAATATCACCACTAAGGTGGAAGATTGTTACTTTGTGTGTGGTAGAAGAGCCTATAAATGGCTACCAGGAAACTGGTCTGGTAGCTATTTCTTAGGTTATTTAGTCCCAGCCATTCGACATACATCTGCTTTACCTCAAGGAAAAATTTGGAATGTTCGAGAAGTCAAAAAGCCTGCCAATCCAGTAGGCCAAATTGACGCTTCATGGATTTATCATCATGACTTCGCTCATGCTGGCACCAAAGGACTATCTCATATGGACTTGGGTGATGATGTCATATCATGGGCTGGTATAATTCCAGCATACAGAGCAGTAAAATCAATTTGGGAATTGAGAAAACTGTCTAAATTGCTTGAAGTATTAAGCAATGTCACATTTTCTGCTTTAGAACTAGTGACTGATGAACTGACTGCCATGAGAGCTGTAGTCCTTCAAAACCGTATGGCTCTCGATTTCACCCTAGCAGTGAAAGGCGGAACTTACACTTTAATTCAGGAGAAGTGTTGTACATTTATTCCTGACAATCAGCACAAAATTGAAAGCCATCTCAAACTCATTCAGAGAGACTCTGAACTCTCTAAGGCCAAGGAGGCCGATAACTCCACGTGGGCATGGTTAACCAACCTGTTCTCAGGTTGGAGAGGTGGACTATTGAAGTTAATTTTATTAATCGCAGTATTAGCTCTTATTGCTTTTCTTGTTGTGTTTTTAATCAAAGCATTGATTTTGAAATTAATGTCTTTTAAGGCTACTAAAAAGGTGCCAAAGTTTTATATGCCTGCAGTTATGAATATGGATGATGAAATAAAAATGTGTGACAATGTTGAAGGAACCAGCCACATGGTTATGTTAGATTTAGGGCAAATGTATGATCGACTAAATAGTGATGCTTACACAGCATCAAATGGGGGATTGTAGAATATGAATGACCAAAGTATGTGTTTAAGGAAATTGAGTACATGACAATCTGTATGCATTGAGATGAACGTTGTACTGTGAACTCTGAGTAAACTGTGAATAGTGGAAAGCACTGAAAAACAGGAGCCTGCTTGAATGCAGGTTATGTGCCTTATATGGAAGTCTATCCGATTTTCCTTCTCTGCCTAGAGATGTAGTAATGTGAACTGCTTTAAGCCTATGGGTAAACCATTGATTGGTTAATTGTCTTGTGTAATAATTTAATTGGTCTAGTTTATATTTTTGTACTGTCAGCAGTATCACCAGTATATAATATTATGCATTCCTTTGTTTGGGGAGTCTCCCTGATACTTTCCATGAGGCTCCCACATGTGTGTAATAAATACCACTGAAAGAGAGGAAGAAGTGTCTTGTCTTCATTTGAAATAAAAATGCTAAATGCAACACTTTTGACACAGTCACCCACTCAGGCATAGAAAAAAAGCTAAATAAATTGGAAATAAACCCTACGTCACCTGTTACATTGCCATCTGGCTCATGGATAGGACACAGGAGATCAAACTCGGTGAAGCTACCTCCATAAAGAGACCAGTCTCCAGAGGAGTCACTCATGGTTCAGTGCTGAGTCCTCTCCTGTTTGGCATCTACTTCTCTGAAGTAAAAAACAATGCCAAAGTGCTCTGGCTGGCAAAGTTTGCAGATGACTGCAAGCTAGGAGAAGTCATTGAACAGTCAAGTTAGAAGCAATCATTGGAACCCCAAATGATTTAGCCATCTTACAGGAAGGTTTGTCCCAAATAAACAACTAGTGTCAAAATCAAGGATTGAAACTAAATGCTAAAAAATGCATTATCATATATTTTGGGAAGTTATTTACCCCCAGGGAACTACTAAATTAACAATACTGCCTTAAGAGTTGACCCAGTTGTTCAGAATTTAGGAACTTATGTGGACAGTGACCTAACTTTTGACTAACATGTCTCCATTGTAGTAAGAAGGTATTTCTATATTGTGTAGCAATAAAAGGGATTGTGTTTATATCTAGAGATTTCACTGCACCCCTTTACTCATCCCTCATTGGACAATCATTGAGTGTAATGCCCCCTTTTGGTATGTATCTGTCTAGACACATGCAACAACTGGAATACCCACAGAGATACCTTACTACATGGACCATGTCAAAACTATGTCACTATACTCTGTATCCTACAGACTGCTAAGAGGTGGCATACAAGACATCCTGTGACCCCAATACTGATGGAACTACTGCACATCAGCAGGTCAGGTGGCAGCAGAAATACTTGGTCTAGGGATCAAAACCTCTTTTACAACAAAAAAGAATGGGTTTAAGGGACAGGTATATCTTATGGAGGACACCACTGCTCTGGAACAGACTCCCCAACCACATTAAACAAAGCTCATCCCTGTCCATATTCAAGTGCAACTGGGATCAATGGATGGGTAATATATAATTTACCCCAAGACTTTCCCTGCATTACTAATGGACAGAGGCAGCTGCTACATGCTTTATCCCATGCATGGGTCACCTCAAATTGTCTGTGGCATGATCCCAGTTTTTCTTAATAGGGGTAATATATAATTATTGACCATGGGATTGGAAAGACCAAACTAACACCAAACGGAATAGGTTAATTCAACCATCGAAACAAAAACTGGCTAGACTTAAAATGGCCCACAAGGACAGTTAGCCTAATTCTTTCCTATTAACCTATGAACCTACAAGTATAAATCCCAGCACATCTCTTGTAGTTTAATGGGTTGCCAGATGCATTTTCACTAAATGTGAATTTCAAGAGAAGTTTATTGTTTCTCATATTAATTCTGTTTTCATAGTGAGACTGTTTTATTTAGAAAATGGCTGTCAATATTTTTCCTGTAAATTTTGCAATAAAAGTTTTAAATGAAATCAAAATCTCTGTGATAAATGTAAAGGGAAGAAAGAGTATGTACACTGACAGGTCTGAACAGTGTTTATGGTAACAGCAGAAAGCTAAGTAAAGGGATATTGGTATGGCTGGTGGGGATCTGATTCATTACCCTGCACAGAACCCCACAATATGGCTCTGTTGACACTGAATGTGTATGCTGCAATAATATGGCATTATCAGTCATTCAGATAGGTCAAACCTGTACTGAGTGATATCAGAGAAGGTAACTATTCTTAATGACAGACAAGATATGGGGGGTAAAAATGAGATGTAGGTGCCCTGCAAGCATGTAGGCCCCCCAAAACAGTATATTGTATACAGTAATATTTACGATTTTTGTATGACTTGTGGGTTGTTGAACAAAAGCTGCTGCAGCATTTATATAGACTTTAATTGTTTTGCTTTATTCATTGCACTAAAGAATTATTTAATTCATAGATAGACCTGGATTGTGTAACATCATCTAAACATGTTGCATTTTAGTATTTGTAACATTGTATTTTATTAATATATTTTGCAACACCTTCTTTACAGCTTCCATAAACTGCAAAGGGATTGACATTTGTCAGTTCATAGAGTCTGCATTATTTGGAGTGATGATCAGAACCATCTGATCTTCAGCATCCATTATGTAGTCATTGTTGCATATTACTGTGATAGAGTCTTCTCTACAAGATTGGATTGTAACGAATTTCTGAGGTTAGTTAAATCTGCTACTCTGACAGTTAGTGCAGAAGGACTAAAGCTCCAACTTCTTAATGACCTGCTTCATGTGGCAAGGGTGGAGGTTTGATTCTTTCCACCTTCATTTTCTGTGTGACTTTGAGCAAGTCACTTACCATACAGTGCTTTGTAGCAACTGTTAATTTGTGCAAGGCTACGTAATTATCTCCTGGAGTGCATGCCTAGTGATTATGAACCTATTGCTTTTGACGGTCAGCCATTCTCTATTGCATAGATGATCCCATTCAGGACAACTTATGGCGATATCATTAGCACACCAATGTTTTAATGCAACATAGGCAATTTCAGTGCATCAGGCACTGCATTTGCAGATGAAGCACTGAAATGCAAAGTCGTTTGCCAACAACAACCTTTTCATTAGTAATAGTTCTCTTTAAAGTGGAATTTTTAGATGACTTTTACTTCTGCACAGATTGTGCATATTGACTTTGCATATGGTATCAGGTGGTTAATATTTATTATGTCTCACAAATATTTTTTTTATTTAAATTGTGCTACCATGACTGAATTTTATGCTATAATGCTGGCAATCTTTATACAGTTTCATATAGTTCACCCAAAGCTACAAATAAAGTACATGTAGTTTATTTCTTCATAGCAATAAGAGGTATACACAATGAAAGCATCTATAACTGCTGGTGGGGGATGCATGTTATCTGTTGATGAAAGCACTTTATGCTCTAGTCATTTGGTTACATTTAAACAATCTATTCTAGCTTTGCAGGACTAGAGTGCATGTTTGTGTGTGTGTGTGTGTGTGTGTGTGTGTGTGTGTGTGTGTGTGTGTGTGTGTGTGTGTGTGTGTTTGAATTAAGTCAGAATACTTTGGTACTTTGGCTACTATGTGTTTGTGTGAAACAAAATTGAAATATGTGACTTTGTTAATTATTATTAATTTTTTTGATGTAGAAAGCTGAGAAGGATGTGGTCAACAACGTAGCTATAATTGCTGACTTTGAGGGATGTCTGTGAATAAAAGTAACTGACCTTGCTGAGCAGATAAAATTAAAAAGTCATTAGTCTGTCTTTACAGGTATAGTGCACATTTGTGTAAAGCAAATTGAATACTTTATTGTGACTATTTTATCACAATTAGACATGTGAACACAGTCAGTAAAGTGGTTGTAATCACTGAGTATATATATTGATGGATTATAATGACAGCAATTTGAGAAATGTTCTGAAATGGGTGTTTTTGTCACTACTGGTTCATACATTGTGTGTCACTGCTTACTGGAAAAAATTAAAAACTACACATTTAAAACAAACTCTAACAAATGTTTCTGTATTAAATTAGTAACATAATTTAAAACAATCAGGAAGGTGAATAAAAGAACACATGCATTTATGCATGATCCTAAAATGTGTGTGTGTGTGTGTGTGTGTGTGTGTGTGTGTGTGTGTGTGTGTGTGTGTGTGTGTGTGTGTGTGTGTGTGTGTGTGTGTGTGTGGGGAGCAAGTTACACTTAATTTACCACTGAATAAATGTACATAAAAATGTTCTTGCAATAGAAGACAGAGCATGTTCTGTTATTCATGTATAATACTCTGTTATACATAATTTTGGGAAGTGTACAAGAAAGAAGGTAAAGATTTTTTGGGGGGATCTCTTTTTTGCTTCTTGAGTAGTGTTCAGATGGACAGAAACAATATGCAATACTATAAAGAACACAGAATAAAATATCCCCAGCTACATTCTGGTCCTAGGGTATGATTTTTAGAATATATCCCACTGCCTGCAGAAGCAGAAAGACAAACCACAACTATGCAGGCAAATAATAAATAGAGTATGTATAAGAGTTTTGTTGCTATTAATTGATGTTTGTGTAACATCTTTTTTTTAAATATATATATATATATATATATATATATATATATATATATATATATATATATATATATATATTTATACCAAGGTAGTGCACTAATCTCAATGGACAATTTGCAGACATAGCCTTTATTAACAAGCATGAATGTCAGCTGTATCACAGTATTACATCTTTATGCATCCTAGTCAGTCAAATTTCAGCATATCATATATCACACAACAGAGTGTGTAGTCATGAATTTCTTTTATTTTTTATTTTTATTTTTAAACAGCTTTATCGAATTAAAATAGATAAAACAAACATTATCTTGAGTTATGTACAATTTTGAATATGCTTACTAATGACAGTGAAGAAAAAAAACAAACACATTTAAACTATATACAATGACACTTTCACATATTAGCAAATTAAAATTCTTATAAATATTGATGCATTACTATTAAATTATTTATCTAACAAATCATAAACTTTCTTCCACATATTATTTACAATAGTATTCCTAGGGGATCTTGCTCTTTTGGTCAATATCTATAAATTACATACTTCAAAAAGTAGATTTTTGAATTAATTTACAGAGGGAGAAGATTTAGACTTCCAGTTTCTTGTAACCATTTTCCTGACTACTGATAAAATGGACCAGAGCAAAGGCTGATTAGTTTCTGTAATACAGTTAGGAACATGAGTGTTAAACAATACTAGATATTTTGAGAGTAAAACATTATCTGTGAAAATTGCTTGTAAAAAGTGATTAATGTCTTTCCAGAAATTATCTAATTCTGTACAATCAAATACCATATGGTCGGGGGGGGGCATGGCCAAGATGCACTCAGAGTAACAGCACTTCTCTTCAGCTCTGTCTATTCCAATTTTCTCTGCCAGGATTTTTAAAATATATTTATCAGAAACCTGGATTTTTTTTTATAAAGGATACTTTATACAAGGATAGTATAAAAAATCTTTTTGATTATTTTATTTTTTTCCTGTAAAAAAACATCAGAGATCTTCTGAACTACTCCAGTCAACAAGATGAACTTCAAGAAATCTTCTCACCAGGATACTACTTTCAAAAAGGAATTACAATCTTTATTACTAAACATTCAAGAACTAACTAGTAAAATAGATAAAATGGACCTGAAATTGGATAGTTTTAAGGAGAGCTGTGCTAAACAAATGAACATTATAATGAATATTTAAAACAACAGAAAGAACAGATTTCAGGTATGGAAACAGCCCTAAATGATATGGATTCTAGGCTCCAGAAAGGTGAGCATAATATTGAATTCCTTTTAAAGCAAAATACTCACCTTTTATCTAAAATAGATGATCTAGAAAACAGGTCACATCGTAATAATATTAGAATCTTTGGCTTGCCAGAAAAATAGAAGGTGATAGTATGGAAAAGTTCTTGTCTACATGGATCCTGAAATACTAGAATTACATGAGGCTCTTTCATATGGTATTGAGAGAGCACATAGATCTTTGGTTTCATCAAAAAATAAAAAAGTAATTATGCAAGATCTGTAATTGTAAAATTCCTTTCCTCACAGGATAAGGAAATTGTCTTAAAGACAGCATGGGCAAAATCTCCAATTAAAATAAAAATTAATTTAGTTTGTTTTGATAATGACTATTCTCCTGTGGTAATTACAAAAAGAAAAGTTTTCCTACCTTTGATAAGAGAACTTAAAAAAAATCAAATAAAATCTCACCTGTTGTTTCTGTGTTTAATAATTATAACCTGTAATTAATTTATTGGCTTAAAATATTTACCAGGATACATCTAAATTATTTGAAGATCTGGACAGTGCTCTTATTTTTCTTAAATCTAACAAACTTTTGGACAAAATACAAGAAATGGATTGGGCCAATGCTAACTTGAAGAGATTAGCCGAAAATAAAACTTGGAAACTCCATGAGCATAAGAAGAAGTTAAGAAAATAAAAAAAACTGCTCTTATTTGTTTCTATTCACAATGGAAATCCAGTTTGTTCTAAACACACTAATGACCCATAAGGTCAGGGAAATTGATAACCGGGACAACAGGTAAGATTTTACCACTGTTTATAATACATTTTAATGATAGTCTTTACTATTTTTTTTTATGGTTATTATGCAAAAATTTAGTTGTTTCTTATTTTTGATAGGTATGGGTTACTGTTTAAATTGTGTTATTATTGTAGTCTATTTGTTGCCATTTGTATTGAAGTACAGTTATATCTATAGGTTGTAACTTTATTTGGATAAATATCTTCTTTAATAACATGTCTCAATGATTTGGTGCTTATATTTAGTTTAGTATTGTATTGATAGAGACAGTTTATATTGTCTTCAGAGGTTTCTATAGACATGATTTTAGTGTGTATATAAAGTTATTTTTTGCATATGCTTTCTCTTATTGGCATCTGGAGCTATTTTTAACATACATTTTGTTGTTGGTAGTGTCCGGAGCTAATATAAAACATGATATGTGGATAAAGACGATGTCCGGACTGATTTTGTGTTATGGGGTTACTGTTATTAATGTCCGGGAATGTGGTGAGCTCAAAAGTTGCTGTTGGAAATGTACGGAGTTGTTTGGTCATATGGGGTTGATGTTGCTGCTACTGTTGTTTCCCTTTCCTTTTTGAATGTTTGCTTTTTCTTTTTTTTTTTAATTCTGGCTATGTGTCTTTTGTTGGTGTGTTGTTGTGTTGCTCTGTTTCTCCGTGGTTGAAACTGGGATGTATTGTGTTTTACAGTGTTGACCTCTGGTTTAGAGAGGTGGTTTGGAATGGTTTGTGAGCTGCACAGTGACTTCTGTGATTGCTGTACATTCAGAAACCATTGTTTCACTACATGCGAATGACTTCAGTGGCTCGAATTGCTTTAAAGTTAAAGTGTCTCCTACTCATTTTTTCCCACTGAAAATTTGAATGTCTACAGTTATTCAGCTTCAGACCTACTTCACGATCAGTCTCTTAATATGGACTTTCTTCCTTGAGTTACATCTAGATTGTTGCCATGGAAACCATAAATCCCTATACCGGAAATAAAGTGTCAGAGGCTTCAGAACACTCAAAAGCTTTAAAGGGAAGAAAAAAGAGAAAAAAAGCAATGGAGATTAGACATTGTTGCTATTAATGGGTGATGTGATATATTTACTTATATGCAAACAATCTGTGTTTAATAATTATAACCTGTAATTAATTTATTGGTTACTTGTGTATTATCGTACCACGTTTGGAAGGAACTGCATAAGCGGCTTGCTTTCTGACTTTTTTATGGTGGAGAGCTATAACCAACCTGTTTTAGATATTGGTATTAGTTACTGAAGTCAGTAATTATTAAGAAAATTGATGTCATTTCATACTGAAGTGCATAGGGTTGTGATTGTTTAATATTTAGGTGGAAAACGTGGTGCTTTTTTGTTGGACACCTACTGCTTCGTGTTGGTCTGCTTTTTGCAACTAATGCATAATATGACTTTACTTCTCAACTCAAAAAATAGGATTAAGGTTCAGAGCTAAAATGTGGCACAAAACTATAAATAACTTGGTTATACATATATCAAAACCACTCGGCTTTGGGTACTGCTGCGGATTTCAAAATTGGAGGAGAGTTATTTACATATTTATACATAACCAAAGAAGTGGGGACACAAGAGAGTGTAAGGCAATTTAAATGCGTTAGAATTTTGTAAACTCTATAGCTCTAAAGGAGTTTACTTTATAATATTGGGGAGAGTAGCGCTGCTGTGTCACATATTTATATATAAAAAAAAAAAATAGAATGCTTAAATTGGAAGGGGTGGGTTGGCAGCAGGGGTCTGGCCAGGGTTTTTGGAGTTGTTCTCCCTTTTTCAGAATGCTGCAGATTGCCATAGGTGACTCAGCCATGCTTGTTTTTTCACAATTCATGTGGTATGTGTGGAGGTGGAGGTGCAGCACAGATGTATGGAGGGTATATATTGAAAGGCGTTTGGATGCATTTCTTGCTTAGGCATTTGAGGACGTTTGTTCTGCTTCATATGTGTGGGCCATGGCTCTATAGAATAACTGTACATGGGGAAAGTACTTTGCTTCATGGAATGTGTGATAGCCTTAAATGTCACGGAGGTGGATCTGGACAGTGCACTGACTCTTTTGCTCCTTTTCTGATCAATGGAGGGGCTGTGGAGCCCATATGCAGGAAGTATTTTTGTACTGGCACAGTTCTGTTTGGAGAAATGTGCTCCCCTGCTTCCCAGATTCGTGTTTTCCATTTTAATGGACTTTATTGTTGAAGAATAGTGGTGAGTGTCTCAGCAGCTCTACAGTAATGGATTGCCACATCCTGTTCTCCTTTCGGCAACATTCTAAATTGCTTACCTGTGGTATGTCTCCAATTATTTTGATGGGGTTGAGCAGGTTTCTTGACTGACTCACAGGAAAGACTAGATAATAGTATGCTTCAAACTGTTTGCGGTGCTTTTCAGCTGGGAAAATCCAGACGCTTTTCTCAGTTCTTGTGCTGCCTCTCAGTTTTGACTCCCTGCCATCTGGCTGACATTTCATTGTTTATACAGATGGAGCCACTGAGTGGTGCAGGGTTAATGGAGGGGTACCAAAAAAGTATAGTATCATTCAGACTTCTCTACAGGGGTTGGTGGTAGTTCTTACTTTGAAAATGTCACAAATAATGTTACAGACTGATCATTTGAAAAGGCACAGTTTTCAGGAGGCATAGCTTAGCCATGGTGGTGCAGCAGTAGCATTGTCGCCTCACAGCAAGAGGTTCTCCTGTTCGATTCTCGGCTGGAGCACCTTCTGTGTGGAGTCTGCATGTCCTCCCCACGGTCGAGTGGCGTTCGAAAGACATGCATGAATGGACATGCCTTCGTTGAAGTTTGGGCATCGGGCTGGCACATCAGCACCATAAAAATGTACTGTCAATCATTAGTGGATCGTAGTTCTGCTGTGGCGACCCCTAACCGGGAAAAGCCAAAAGAAGAACAATAACATTGAAGTGATTTTTATACATGCAAACACAGGTGAAGAGTAAGTAATTATGAATAGTAGCTGCAATTCTGTGCCACATTCAATACAATTTCCAATAAAAATACAGCTTAGTGGTAATGCCATTATTACTCTGAAGATATGTGCAATTTGTTTATTTTCAAAGTAGTACAGACTAAGGTTCTTTGCTGTAGTGATGGAAAGAAATTCACGTGGGAAAATTTGTAATTAGACACTAGCATTAAAACACACAACTATTTTGAAGACAATTACAAACATAATATGTGCATAAATTCTCATGGTCCCAGAAAAATATCAGTTTAATGAAACACTCTTATCTAGATAGTTTCAGTATTTTTTGTTGACAAATGAATGGATTTGAAATGAGATACTTCTGAAGTAGGAATTGTGGGTGCGATGATACGTAAGTGCCACTTATTGTGACTGGTTTGCATACATATTTAATTGTCTGTTTAATTATTTTAATAAGCAGCAAAATAATACTTTCTCACAGCAACTTAATAGGTTTGATAACATTACTAGAGTCTGGATGAGCATAGTTAAATAAATTATAAATTCAAAATCTAGACAATATTCTGTGACTATAATAAATAAAGAAAAGAATAAGCACATTGAATTAGTGGTTTGAAATGGTCTAAGCAACATTGTCAATAAAATATTTATGTTATAGATGAAAACTAATTTATTCCTTTATTTTGAGCAATCAATTAGAAATAATTTTTATTAACACCTCACTTATTATTACAAAATCTTTATTACTGCATAAATACAATTAAAGTAAATAAATTTAAGTTATTACAAATAAGAATAATCCATACCTTCACTAGTAGATCATTAATTATATATCTTCTTTTATTTCTTTAGAATATCATATTAAGAAAATATGAGAGTTTTAGAATATTAATTTACTTGTTTTTATGATTTAGTTATATATAATGTATCAATTCCTTACTTATATACGAAAAAATATTATTTATAAATTGATTTACTATTTTTGTTATTTGCAACCATATCAACTATATGTTATGGTTATTTGTCTTCAATATCTAGATTCATAGTGAAACTAATAGATATTAAATTCACTTCTAGAATAGGCAATGTCATTTTTTCATGGATAAATAGTAACTACATAATAGAATAATAAAGTTTGATATATGTATAAAATCTTTTTGGAATTAGAAGCATTCTTAACTTAAAGGTTATTGAAACAGGAGGATTAATTTATGTTAATAGGAATTAATTAATACTACTATACTACAAAGTGATTCTCTTTAAATGCTGTATCATATTTGCCTTTTGCATGATGTTTTTGTTATTAATTTAAAATTATTAGATATTTTGATTTTCCATAAAAGCTAAGATTGATTTACCATGATCGGGAAATTTTCTCTTAGACAGATGCTGATCAGAGGTTGTTACTTGACGAGGGGTTAATCTAAGGGATTATATGTCACTTGGATTAGGAGTATTATACTCCAGGAAAGTTATGGGGGGTTTTGATATTACTAGTTTATGTTATAAAAGTTTGTTACAGTTTTTTTGACATTCTTCACAACACAAAGTAATGCTATAGTAATACACTCATATTTTTCATATCTATTACTATGTAATCAATCTAAACGTTTTCTTCGTATTCCTTTAATATTTAATTATTTGATATGTTTTTGGTCAAAATACACTCTTTTCACAAATTTTACTTCTTATGACTTCATTAAAGAGTATTTCTATTAATGTTAATGGATTAAGTAACTCAAATAAGAGGCAAAGTTTATTCAAATATCTTAAATTACACAAATCCCAATTAATTTTCTTACAAGAAACTCATTTGAAATCAGAAGATATGTTTAGATTAGATACTAAATCTTATTCAACATTAATTAGTTCAGAACATCTTCAGAAGAAAAGAGGGGTAGCAATTCTGTGGAATAATACTTTACCTTGCCCAAAGATTACCAATACATATAAAGATAATAAAGGAATGTTTTGTCTTGTTATGGTTGAATTTAATAAGAAAATTTATACTTTAGTGAATTTATATTGGATACCAGGAATAGGTATCAGTACAGTAAAACAACATCTGGATCTCATAGTACAACATTCTAAGGGGTCCTTAATAATAGCGGGGGATTTTAATTGCATTTTGGATAATAAAGAATCAACATCTTTAAATAAAAGAAGGATTACAGCTTCAGAAAATCATTAAAAGATTTTCTAGAATCATATTATCTGAAAGATATTCATTCCTTTTCAGATTCTGATTCTTTAAACTATACTTTTTTTCTCTCATAGATATAACACCTATTCTAAAATAGATAGAGTCTTATTTTCTAATGACTTATTAGGCTCTCTGGTCAACACCAAGGTTATTTCTTGCCCAGTATCAGACCATAATTCAATAATATTTGAAATTTCAGTTAATTCAAATTACAATACACAGATAAGAAGAATACCTGCTTATATCACAAAACTGAAAGATTTTGAAGAATTCTTAACTTTGGAGGCACAAAACGTTATAGAACTAAATAATAATAATAACTCCTCAGAAATATTTGTGTGGGGTGCCCTAAAACCTTTTTTATATGGGGTAATTATTTACTGGTATCATATAAAAATGAAAAGTTTGGATAAACAGTTATTAGAGATTCAATTTAAATTAGATTCATTGAAACATAATCAAGAGTCAGATCTAAATAATAAAGATAAGAAAAAGGAAATAAATTATTTGAATAATAAATATATTGAAATCCTAAACCATAGAAACATGATTATATTAGAGAAATATATATTTTTTTAAATTTTCCACAAATCCCAAATCATTACATTTATTAGCTAACAAAACCAAAAGATTAAATAAAATGAATCATATAAATGAACGTTTTTCCCCTAGAAAGAAAAAGATGGTTTCAGACATACAAAACAGTCTAGCTGAATTCAGAGACTTTATAAAAATAAATTTATTTACTAATATTAATCAACAATAAAAAATAATAGATTCTAATCAAGAAATTAAAATATATATATTAATAGATTTACTAAAAAAAGACTAACAAATGAACAAGCTAATTCTATAATTAAACCTATTTCCTTTAAAGACATTCAAACCCAGATTAAAATTTTAAAATTAAATAAAGCCTCAGGAAATTATGGAGTCATCCCAGAAATATATAAAATTTTCCCAACTGATGCTATAAAATTACTTCATAAAGTATATAATTTATCCCAAAATAATAAGTTAATTCCCCCCTCTTGGAAGTATACTTTTATCTCACCTATTCTTAAACCTAACTAAGATCCAGTTAAGTGTTCATCCTATAGACCTATTTCTTTGCTAAATATTGATTATAAAATGCTTATGTCAATATTTGCAGATAGACTAAAAATAATTGTGCTAATCTTAGTTGAAGATGACCAAACGGGATTCATAATTAATAGAAATACTTATGATAACATTAAAAGAACATTAACTCTAATAGAATCAGTCAAATATTTAAATAATAATCTAACACTAATTAGTTTAGATATAAATTGTGCATTTGATTCTGTTAATTGGCTTTATTTATATTACTGGAAAAATTAACTTTTCAAAGAGCTTTATAAATTTAATCACTCAATTATATCAGGATAGCCAATCATATATTTAAATAGGTACTAATATTTCCCAAAAAAAATCCCTATTATTAAAGGAACAAAGCAGGGTTGCCTCTTATGTCCCATATTATTTACCCTTATTATGAAACCATGGTCCAATTTGATAAGAGATAATGAAAATATTCAAGGATTTAAATTAAATTCCAATAAATCTTCCAAAATACAAATGTTCGCAGATGACATTCTTATTATCCTTGGTGATACTGATTCATCTATTCATGCTCTCTTTAGTAATATTGAACTTTTTCAAAAGAAATCTGGTTTATTATTCAACGATGATAAAACTCAAATCTTATTAATTGGTCATAAAAAATTTGAAATACAAGCAGCTTATAGTAAATATCTGGCAAAATCTGATGAACTACTTTATTTAGGTATTATAATTACAAAAAACATAAAAGATATCATTAAAATAAACTATAATAATAGTTTATTGGCAATAGAAAATCTTATTAAAAATGGAATAAAATTAATTTCTCCATGATGAAAAAATTTTAATAATAAAGATGATTTTATTACCTAAAGTTTTATATATTATACAATCCATCTCATTATATCCTCCCAATCAGATTATTAAAAAATTAATTCCTTAATTCACAAATTTTATGGTCCCGGATTAAACCCAGGATAGCTCTATCTAATCATATTAAAAACTGGGAAAAGGTGGTATAGTGATGCCTAATTTTGAAATCTATTCTGTTTCCTCAATGGCCAAAACTATTTACCAACTTATAGATAATAATTATACGGCAAACTGGAAAAATACCCTAGAAATCTTAATTAGTAATTCTATAAATAACAACAAACTTCAGAAGTTAACTATACTAGCTACTTTATTTGGGTTCTAAAAGAATATTTCTTATCTTACTCCTCTCAAAAATTTAACTCCAATTATATAATTCTTCTTCTTCTTCTTCTGAAATCCTTTAGAAATTATATGTATAAATTCAATATTTATAAAGAGTGGATATATATTCTCTTTCCTATAGCTTTCACACAAGGTGTCATCTTTTCATCTGATTATAATAAAATGCTTTCTTTTCAACAGAAAAACATAATATTCTGGTTTCAACTGATGACTAAAAATGACCTGAAAACTATAAACATATTAAAAAATCAATATGAATCTGATTCTTTCTCTTGGTTAGATTTACAGGAAGCTAGGAAATATGTTCTAAACAAAATGGATTCTATGTCTTTAACAACAAAAAATACAATACCTAAATTACTTCAATTTATGATAATAGCTTTACAACATAATTCTACATCTAAAAATATTTTATCTCATTTATATAAAGCAATCAAATTTCATTTAGATAACCCTTCAGAAAGATATTGGAACTATTTTACTTTAATTAATAATTATCCCCCTACAGATTCTGACAAAATAAATATCTTACAGTCAGCAAGTGTAACCACTTCATCACTTAATTGGAAACATGCATAGGTCTTTTATTACACCATTTTCTTTAAGTAAATTTAATAAAAAAGATACCAAATGGAGATGTAACAAAGTTGTTAATGCAGACTGGGCACACATGATGTTTGATTTTATAGAATTAAATATGTTTTGGACAGATATTAATTCCTTTCTACAAGCTGTTTTACAGATTTATTTTATTTTTTTATTTTATTTATTTTACATTTGTTAACCGGGCTAGTCCAACTGGATGAATATCCATTTTCAGTAGAGGCCTGGGGAGATAAGCTCCAATTTGTACAATTTGTTAATACTAACTAATACTTTTTATCTTTCTAAATCACTAGTTATATTTAACACACCTGTTCCTAACTGTATCAGAGAATCTAATCATCCTCTGATTTGGTCAATTCTATCCATTGCCAGAAAAATCATTACAAGAAATTGGAAGTCTCATACTTCACTCTCAATAATTGAATTAAAAAATGTACTTATTGAAGTCTGTAACTTAGAAATTTTGACCAATACTGCAAGATTTGTAATTTTTTAGGAATACTAATTCATCTAATATGTGGAAAAAAAGTATATGATTTATTGAACAAGTAATGCAAATTCTTGTATAATCTTCTTATTTTAATGCACTTGTTTATTAATATTTGATTGTTGTGGAGAATGTCATTGTATATAGTTTAACATTTTTAATTTTCTCATTTTATGTCATTAATTTTGAAAAATGTACATATCTCTAGTTTATGTTTATTTGACAATATTAATCTCAATAAAACTGTTTAAAAATACCATATGGTCCCAATCAGAATTAACTACATTATTACACCTCCAGCAGTTAACATTTTTCTTATTAAATTTACTTAAAGAAAGTGGGGTTATAAAAGATCTATGCAAATATCGCCATGTGAGAATTTTACATCTTAGTGAATAAGTGGTTGCACTAGCAGATTGTAATATATGTGATTTGTTTTTCTCTGTTGGGGGATGATTGTTAATTAAGGAGAAATAATTCCAGTAATTATCTGCTATATTATTACTAGTTTAATTGCCTTATATAAGTGAGATAAAATATTCTTAGTTGGTGATTTATGATTTATAGACAGCACCATATACTGAATTAGTTTAGGAACTGAACTTTTAGTTGATAAAGTCATAGACTCAAGTTTATTAGATACATATTTTCTACTTTCATGTAGATCCAACCAGGATATTGTGTCAAAATCATGTTCATTCTTCAGTAAGTTAATGGATTTCAGGTCATTATTAGATATCATCTGGGACCAAAAAAAATATTTTTTTTTGTTGAAAAGAATACATTTACATAAAATCAGAAGAAAATATAGCACCTTGCATGTAGGCTATAGGTAATAGGAGAAATATCCAATCTTTATACAAGTTGAACTTATATAAATAGTTTCTAAATGATCTCAAAAGAAGAATTATATAATTTGTTCTAAACTTCTTAGAAGAATAGGTGGAAAAATAATATTTTAAGATCCAGATAAAGGAGCTATTAAACAACATTAATTTCTGTGTTTTATTATTCTTTATTGCATCACTCATTAATATTTCTAGAATGTTCTTCCATTTAGCAGTGTATTTAATACCTATAAGAAGAGAAATAATTTCACCATTGCAGAAATTGAGTATATTTCCAAATTAGGCAAAGCTATACCCCCATTTTCCCAATGTTTCATGTGATAATATAAAGCTATACTAGGTGTTATAGGGAACCATAAAAATGTATGTATCATAGAATTACATTTCTTAATTAGTGAACTAGGAGGGGGTAAAGAGATTGGCTGGATAATATAAAGAATTTTAGGTAATAGAATCATTTTAATAATTAAAAGTTTTTCATCCATGGATAATTGGACTTTATTCCATTTTTTAATGAGATTTTCTATTGCCAATAAGCTTTTATTGTAATTGATTTGAATTATATCTTTTATGTTGTTAGCAATTACAATGCCTAGATAAAATAGTTCATTAGACTCTGCTTGGTAATTTTTATAGACATCTAGTAATTCCATCTTTTTAGGGCCAATTGTCAAGATTTTAGTTTTGTTATTATTAAAGGTTAAACCTGACTTTTTTTGAAAATATTCAGCATCTTTAAAAAGAGCGTTAATAGATGCATTATTACCACCTAGAGTAATGAGTATGTCATCCGCAAACATTTGTAATTTGGAAACATCATTAGAACTCAAGCTATAACATTCAATGTTTTCATCATATCTTATCAAATTAGCCCAAGATTCCATAATCAATGTAAATAGTAAAGGAGATAAAGGACACCCTTGCTTTGTTCCTTTGATTATTGGTATATTTTGGGATATATTTCTACTTACTTTAATGTATGCTTGGTTACCTTGATATAAACTTGTAATTAGATTTATGAAACTATTAGAGAGGTTTAGTTCATCCAAAAGTAAAAATAAATAGTCCCAATTAACTGAATCAAAAGCACAGTTTATGTCAAGACTGATTAATGTTAAGCTGTTTTTAAGTATTTAACTGATTCAATTAAGGACAGAATTCTTTTGATATTGTCATAAGAGTTTCTGTTTGCTATAAAGCCTGTTTGATCTTCATCGACTAAAGTCACTATATACCTGCATTAATACCTTTTGGGGACTTGAAGCAGTAGGCAAATTGTTGGGAGAAGGCCCACGTACCTCCTATATTATTAGTTTGTTGGAATTTTGCCTTACACATAATTATTTTGAGTTTGAAAAGAAATTTTATTTGCAGAAAGTTGGTACTGCAATGGGTGCCTGCTTTGCTCCTTCATATGCTGTTATTTTTATGGGATTTTTTTGAAAATTTATTTCTGTATTCTAAGAATTTTTTCCAAAATAGGGTGATCAAGTATAAGAGATTTATTGATGACCTATTATTTCTATGCAAGGGGAATCCCAAAGAATTTGAAGTATTTATCTCTAGCCTTAAAGAAAATCTGTGTGGATTGGATTTGACTTTTATTATAGGTGGAGATAAAATACAATGCTTAGATGTGGAATTTTATGTGAGTGTGGATGGCAGAATACAACATAAACCTTTCCACAAAACCACAGCAGTTAATAATTTTTTACATGCTTCTAGTATGCACAGTTTTCATCTTGTTAATTCATTGCCTTTTGGAGAATTCAAACGTATTGCAGGAAATATTTCAGGGAAGGATAATTTTATAATGGAATTTGATAGAGTACAGGAAAAATTGGTTGTGAGAGTATATTCACATGATGTGATAAGTAGAGCCCGAGTTAAAGTTGAAAAAGTACTAGGGTTAGCACATGATTTTCAGAGGTCTGTAGGTAGTGGAAGAATTCACTATGGTGAAATAAATGGGGAAGATGAGAATAACTATAAGGAAGTAAATGATGAGACAAATAGGATTTTCTTTGTGAATAAATTTTCAGCTTTTTCTCCCATTTTAAGAAGACTGGTAATGGAATTGTGGCCTATCATTGGAAACGATGATAGCCTCAGAAATATTATGCCTAGGAATGTGATTTTTTTCCTATGGTAGATTTCAAAATTTAAAGGCGTTAGTAAGGAGCAAAGGCAGAAGGGAAAAACTGGCCAATGCAGGAGCTTATGCGTGTGGTAGATGTAAGGTTTGTGATAAGATCAGGAATTTGGATGGTTCTAGGATCAATGGCATTTTATACAATGCCATTGACCACTTTGATTGTAACTCATTTGGGGTTATTTATGTTATAGGATGCAACTGTACTGTTAAAAAATGGTATATTGGGCAAACTAAATGTAAGGTAAAACTAAGAATATTAGAACATCTAGGAGATATTAGAAATTCTAGGCTGGATAGTCCTGTGGCTAGTCACTTTAGTGCAGAGCATGGGAGTTTGGTGAGAGATTTAATTTTTAGTGTTGTTGCCAGACCATATGGGATGGGGGGAGGTAACCATAGTTTTCAACAGAGGTTATTAAACATGGAATCTAGGTATATTATTAATTTTAACACTCTCTTTCCCAATGGGATGGATTTAGAAATATGAATGATATTATATGTAACATTTGAATTCATAGTAATAATATGTTAAAAAATGTTTAAGTATGTTTAAATAATGAATTTGTTAAAAGAAGTTTTGTATAGGTAATTTAAAGCCTTATATTGGTAGAATTAAAGTTTAGTATTTGTGGCTTTAAAATTTTGAAATATTGCTAATTGCATTTAATTAATCAATTAATGTAATTAGAAGGTGGTTCTTATAGGCTTGCTTCTGAACATGTTAACTATTCCATTGAAGGCGAAGGCCAAGGTACCAGAATCAGAAATAAAATATTTTATTCTTCAGTCTATGCTGTTATTTCCGTTGTTGTGGTTTTCGGTAAATTTAGTTATATAGGCAGGTATTCTACTTATTTGAACATTACGGATTGGGGTAACTAAAAATTTGAAAATTATTGAATTGTGATCCGATAATGGGCATGTAATCACCTTAGTATTAATTAAAGAATCTACTAAATCATTAAAAAACACAACTCTATCTATCTTTGAATGTGTATTATGTCTATTTGAAAAGAAATATAAGCTAAGGAATCAGAATCAGCAAAGGTATGTAGATATTTCAAGAAATAAGTTTCCAAAAATCTTTCAACAATTTGGCTGAAGCTGTAATTCTTCTTTTGTTATGTGATGTTGACTCTTTATTGTCTAAAATACAGTTAAAATCACCAACTAATATTATATGTCCCTTAGAAAGTTGTACTATATGATCAAAATGTTGTTTTACCGTATCAGTGCCTATTCCTGGAATCCAGTATAGATTTACTACGGTGTATATTTTGTTACTAAACTGAATAGTAATAAGACAAAACATTCCTTTATTATCTTTATATATATTAATAATTTTTGGTTTAGGTAATGAGTTGTTCCATAAGATAGCTACTCCTCATTTCTTTTGAAAATATTCTGAACTAGCTAACACTGAATATGATTTAGTATCTAATCTAAGTGCCTCCTCTGTTTTCAAATGGGTTTCTTGTAAAAATATTAATTGAACTTTATGCAGTTTGAGATATTTAAAGAAACTTCCCCTCTTATTTGGATTATTTAATCCATTAATGTTAATTGAAATGCTCTTTAATGAAGTCATTCAATAGTATGGTGTTGAAAGAGAAATATTTTGACCAAAACCATAGATTATGAATGTAAATAAAAGAATGCTTAGAGATACATTATTTTTAAAGTAATGTGGAAACATAAAAAAAGTAGACTTTTGAGAATTACTCTTTTAAGAATTGTGGAAAATGCCAAGAAAGCTAATAGTAAACTATTATAACTTAAACTGATAACTTCATAACCACTCTTAACCCCTCTGGAGTATAATACTCCCAATTTGAGTGACATATGATCACTCAAATTAACCCTCTGTTCAGTAGCAACATCTAATCAGCATCTGTCTGAGAAATATCTGCTCTGAATAAACACTTTAAGCTTCTTATTCATGTTAATAATATATAAAATAATCATATAAAAATCACTTTGTAAAATATATAACTAACCAATCCTTATAACCATATCTAACACTTTATAAATGTTAACATATTAGCAAACATCAGTATAAATACTAATAAAATAATAATCAACTATGTGTACCTAGTTATAATACTGCAAAAAGAATGGTTCTGTTTATATTTATGTTGTATACATAACACATCATGTAGGCAAAAAATAATGCAAATTAGAATTCAGTACCTTCAAATCTGAAGTCTGTACAGCACAAAAAAACCCTGTGTATGTTAGCTTATGTGTTAAGTAATTGAATGAAATTCATTCATTGCAAAAATATTACTTCCTTTAGCTATATCATGAAAGATTTAATGATTCATGACTACTATTTTATTGATGGGGAGTGTAACTATTGTATGACAAGATAATTTTAAAAGGCAACCCTTCAGATACAAGCTTCAAAAACCAGTAGTAGCTTTGGCAATACTATGTCTGAGGTTGCAATATTCATCCTCTGGATTTAGGAATGTCTATGTATAGTTTAAGAATGTAATCTATGTGTTAATATGTTCTTACCAGCTGTATTAGTTTATTGTCATAATCAGAACACTTGCTAACTATTTATACATAAATATTACTTATAAAATTAGTCTGTGCTCGGAACTTGTCCAAATAAACTAGAATATAACTGACAATGCTCTGTTAACAAATAAATGTAATAACTAAAATCTATTTAAAGCCATATAGATGACAGGCTTGCTCTTCCAAGAAGCAAAAAAGGGATTTACAAAGTAAACTTATCATAACTAGCTTACAGGTAATAATTATGAATAGTCACCCTTTCTCTTTGCTATATTTTAGTACCGTCATTATACTGCATGTCCTCCCCGAGGTCAAGTGGCGTTCGAAAGACATGCGTGAATGGGTGTGCCTTCGTTGAAGGTTGGGCATCGGGCTGGCACCTCGGCACCATAAAAATCAACTGCCAGACATTAGCAGACCGGATGTGGTGACCCCTAACCGGGAAAAGCCGAAAGAACAACAACAACATTAAACTATAGTATACCCCATTTACCTTACATACACATAACAGGTCTTTCTTTCTCCCAAGAAAGTTATTATCATCTGTAAGTTGAAAAATACAGTTTTAATCATGTAAAATTATATAAATGTCAGAGCAGTTTTATTTGGATTTGATAAATAGTGTATTATCCTATACAGATTTCCTATGGACTAAATGAAAGCAGATTATTCTGTAATATATATGAAGGGTATGTATTCAGATATCAAAACCTATTGCACTTCTGGCTAGCTGTGTTACAAATAAATGATAATATGAGTACTGCTAAATCAAATATCTATAACCAGAAGTACAATTAAGATGTAGCCCTAAGGACCATACCTCACTAAACTATTACAAATGATCTACTATTAGTAGTCTTACTACAATAAAGAATGTGAATTTGCTATTGTCTTATTGGTACCATCATATTTTTAGTTGCTTGTGTAACATTCAGGGAACTTTTTACTTTCTTTATAGAGAATTACACATCAAGTAAACCAACATTAAAAAAATTAATCCAGCCTGTAGTTGACAGGATAGGAAATATTTTGCTTTGAATACATGCAGTAATTTCCAGCCATATTCCTTATGTTCAAGGACTAGAGAGACTAAATGAATGAATATGCTTTTAAAAAATAAACTGTTGAAAGAAAGCTACCTTGCACAGTTTACATAAAGTAAAAACAAGTTTATATACTGTTTTATAACTGTCCTTTTTATTTGAAACAAAATTTCTTAAAGGACCACTATGGGCAAACAATGAAAAAACATATATTATTTATCTTGCCATGATTTACTGCACCTCCTAAAGCTGCCTGCAGCAAAATAAGTGCTCATTCCTAATTTTATTTATTTTTTTAACATTGTGATTCCTTTGGAAAGCTAAATCTGTCCCATAATGCACAGACTGAGAACAAATAGCCCTACCATTTGTTGTCAGACTAGACTTCCATTCACTTAGAATAGAACACCTGAAGAAAACTGCCAAGTTTGAGAGTCTGCAGCTCATGTGTCATTGACTGGTATGCGCTGAGTTTTATAAATGTTGTTCCTACTGATGTACTACACATTCTATGAAAGAGATTTGCAAAAGTGTCAACAAATTACTGAGATAAAAAAGACTTTGCACAAGGAGCAGTTTTACAAGTTTCAGTTCCTGGCCAGGTTACTCCTCCCATCTCCCCTCCTTCAGTGGGCTACAGTCTCACATTTCCAGCTTTACTAGATTCAGCTATTTAGCCAGCTTTGCATGACAACAGACATAAAAAAATCACAGCCTGATGTGCCACTAAATATGTTCCCTTGTATGTCTCGACTTCTGAATAGCATTTCCCAGGAATAAAAAAAAAAAAAAAAAAAAAAAAAAGCAAACGCATCAGTCCAGAGTTTAGGCCAGTCTATCCATTTAAAATGTTCACAGTAAAATATTCAACTTGTAATGCATTTTGGCTGCTGACATGGTTATCTTTACATAGTTATTCTCTTGCAGTATAACCTGAACTTATGGTATTTAATGATACATTTTATAACAGTTCTCAGTTTCTTAACAATGACCTCCCAAGCCTCTGATGTGACCTAGTACTTTTTCTTACTATTGCTTTATCTAGTTTGTCTTAGTTGTATACCTGTAGCATGTCTCTCATCCTCTCAGCAACAGACTCCTGGTGAAAACTTCCAAAGCAGATACTTGTATTGAAAGAGTAGCAGCAGCTGTAGCAGTGAGACTACACTCCAAAACAATGCACTCAAACATAGTACTGACAAGCACAGGGGAATATATATGTCTGAATCAAGCAGTGATGAAATTGCTAGGGACTTCACTGAGCACAATTTTACTCTTAATATCTCCATTTCATAATCCATAACATTTGCACCACACTTACAAAGGCACACCTCCACCTTCCACAAACACAGCTACCCACACCCACACAACATACCTGTAAAATTTAAGACTTTTCCCACCTCTCTGCAAAACACTGCTGTAATGGCTTTGGCAAACAAATGAAAATGATTGATGGGTGTTGGTTCAGGGCTTCTATCCATATCTCTCAGCAGTACAGATTTTTGCAGAAAGTCCAGATTTTTTCTGTTTTTCATAAAATTACAGTTTTCTGCCAAATCACTGGCAAATCATTAAACACTGAAGTCAGAAAGTTGACAGGCATTTGATTTTCAGACTTCATATCCTTAAGAAAATTTACTCTAATGCAAAACCTGTTTATCAACTTTCTAAGTTTGTATGTGCAATATTTTTAAATTGTCCCATTTTTGGGCATTTGTCCCCTATTATTTATGGCCTTGTCCAGATTTCTTGTTCTATGTTGTTGAGAGGTATGCAGCCATCCCTTCCTACTGGAGCCAGTCCACTGCACTTGCACAACTGTCCCCCTCAGCAGGGCAGCAAGCAGGTATCAGTGCAAATTTGCTTTATAGTTCTTTTACATCACACACACACACACACACACACACACACACACACACACACACACACACACACACACACACACACACACAGTAAATCTTGTTGTCCATGTTATTTCTTCTTTTCCTTGGTTTCGTTTCTCTTACTTGTAATGTTACTTTTACTCATTTTTTTCTCTTGCCTCCCATATCTACCCTATTTATTACTTCTAACAAATACTTTTTCTCACTCTTTCTTCTCTTCCCCTCCTCTTTATCCACTATTTGAACTTTTCCACTCTGACATTTGCTTTATGAGTGAATAATGAACTGTCACCCTTATAATGTCAGCACATTTCAATGCTACATAATACTGTATTTAGTCTAATAGGTTCATAAGTAGGTACTAGACTATCGGCCTAAGTAAGCCTAGCCAACAAGGTTCCCTGGCTTATGCCACCCAAGAAAGTTATTTTCCTGTGCCCCTGTCGAGTAGAGCCACAGAAGTTATTCCCGGGGTATATTTTCCTATCTCCCATCCATTCAAAGATTTTTCTTGAAAAGTGCTAATGAGGAACTTTGCTTGACATAGATGGGTAGCTTGTTCCAGAGTATGGGAAGTCTCTGGGACAGGAATCTATCTCTCCAACATGTCCTGTTTATTGTGGTGACAAGGTTTAGGTCCCTAGAGCATGTAGCTTGGAGGGATTGGGATTTCTTTAGGTGTACCATGTCCAACAGCTCTGGGTTTGACATAGCTTTATGTGTTAGGCAGAAATCACCTCGGAGTAGGTGATATGCTATGGAGTAAAGCTGGAGTTTTTTGAGATGGTCAGTGTAGGGCATCTGTTTGAGGCCAGTAATCCTCTTTGTGAGGTACTTCTGCGGCCTTTCCAGCTGCTGCAGATGTCTTGTGAGGTACATTCCAAAGGAGGCGTTGTACTCTATAATGGGTCTAATGAGTGTCAAGTAAAGGGGAGCAATAACCTCTTTTTTCCTGGATGAGAACCCTTTTGTGATGGGGTGTGCCATGTAGAAGGACTTCCTGACTACTGTGGTGATGTGATTATCAAAGGAGAGATTACTGTCCACCTGGGTCCCAAGGTCTCATCACATATTCAGTGTTAAGTAGACTACCACCTATGTGGTAGCTAATGGGTGCAGAGTTTTTACCAAAGGGGATGATAATGTGCTTTTTGGCATTGAGCTTGAGGCCATGGCTCTGACACCAGGCATCTGTCTCAGTGAGGCCCTTCTGTAGGATGTCCACATCATTTGGGGACTCGACTATGGCTCCTAGTTTGCAGTCATCTGTGAACTTTGTTAGCCAGAGGCCTTCTGTGTTAGCCTGTACTTCAGAGAAGTAGATAACAAACAGGAGAGGTCCCAGGACTGAACCATGTGGTATTCCACTTGTCACTGGTTTGATGTCAGATTTGGAGTCTGCAACTTTTATAGTGTGGGTTCTGTCAGTGAGTCAGTTGGCAACCCATCTTGTGATGTAGGGATTTATACCTAGTTTAGTGAGTTTAGCTATAATTCCAGAATGGGGGATGGTGTCAAAAGCCTTGGCGAGGTCAAGATAGGCTGTGTGAACCACCTTAGCCTCATCGACTGCCTCAGAGAAGTCAATTAGGCTCAGGATGAATGATCTGCCTTTCACAAACCTGAACTGGGTGGGGTCCAGAGTTTGGAAGTTACCAATGTCTTTGTTTGAGTTCCATGATGATATGTTCCATGGTCTTGCAGACCAGGCTCGTCAGGTTAATAGGGCGATAGTTCCCAAGATCAGTGGTGGCTCCCCCTTTGTGGAGTGCGATAACTGTTGATATGTGCCATTCAGTGGGCACAAAGCCTGATGTGAGGCTATGATTGAACATGGTGCTTAGGTGGGGAGCCAGTTTGTTCTGAAGTTCATGTAAAACGCAGCCTGGGATGTTGTCCAGTCCCATGGGTGCTGTGTTTTTGGCTTTAGAGAGTGCAGCTTTTACCTGTGTAGTTGTGATTACAGGGACTCTGCATTCTTCCTGTATATATATGGGCTCTTTAGGGTGTGAGAGGGTGGTAAAGCTGGCGCTGAACCTGTCTGCCAGGATGTTGGCAATATCAGTTGGTTCTGTAATTTTCATGCTGTTGTGCTGTAACTCAGAGCAGATCTGGGGTGTTGCCATTTAGATTCTTGACATAGCTATATAATGCTTTGTGGTTTTCCTTAGAATCAGTGGTGATTTTATTTTCATAGCTAGCTTTGGAGGCTCTTATAAGGGATCTCAGCTTCTTACTGAGGCTGACCAGGGAGCTCCACCACTCATGGGATTTTACTCTCTTTTGCAACAGTTTCTTCCTTCTGTTGTACAGTTTGCTTATGGAAGGGGACCACCAGATTGGTTTCCTTTTTTTGGAGGATAGCTTCTTGGTTATGTTTGGGATAGCACGATCCATGCACTCATGTAAGTGCTTATAGAGTCCATTTATGTTGGATTCAACAGTCATAACTGTATTGCCCGTCTGCATGGGTGTCATGAGGTTTGCCACTTCTGTATTAAGAAGCATGAAGTTGGCTATGGAGAAATGTTTTACTGTGGTTTCCTTAATGTGGGGCGGGGGTGGGATGTGGATATCTAGGGTGATTAGCTTATGGTCAGATCTGACCAACGAGGAGTTGACTTCGGGTGGGGAACACTGGTCACTCATGTTGGTAATGACTAGGTCTAGGATATTGTTGCCCTTGGTGGGGGTGTGGATAAGTTGATCCAGGGCACTGGAATTTATGAACTCCAGAAAGCGTTGAGCGAAGGAGTTGGTACATGAGTAGTTTTCCCAGTTAATGGTGGGGTAGCTGAAATCACCCATTATTAGAGTGTTTGAACCGTAATATTTTCCAGTATATCAAGAAAAGAGGAGTGGGAATCCTGGGGCATGATGTGGAATCTGTAGCAAGCTACAATTTGGATTGCAGTTTTGCCCAGAGTTAGTTACACTTGGATAACCTCGGATGCATTATGCTGAGTAACAAGCCTGGAGGTGTGGATATCCTTAATGGATATGGGCACACCTCCACCTTTGGTGTTCCGGTCCAGGTTACGTGGCCAAAAGGTGTGGTATGAGTTATAGCCTGGTAGTGCAGGGGTGCTCTTTGGATCCTTGAACCAGGTCTCAGTCACTGTACAGATATCGATGTTCTCCATTTTAAGGAGTGGCTTAAGTGAGTGCATTTTGAGATTTAGACTTCTAGCATTGAGTAGCATTACCCTCAGTTTTTGCTTGCCTGTTCCTGTTACATTTGAAACTTGTCTAAAAAAGGCACTATAGGGGTGGCAAGAGCCTTAGCCAGTATCCAGAATCCCATGGGCGACAGGTGCAGGCCATCTCTGGCAAAGCATTGTGGCCTGTCGACCATGTCGTCCCAGGCAGACAGATACTGGATCCCCTTAGAATGACACCAGAAGCTTAGCCAATTGTTGAAGTCAATCATTTTGTCCTTGTACTGCAGTATCATTCTGGGCGATGGCAGAATGCTACTCAGGGCTAGAGTCATACCTCCCTGGGCTACAGGATCGGAGAGCTCTTCCATGTCTCTTTTCATGTAGTCCAGGGAGGCATGTCTCAGGTCATTCACACCAACATGGACAATGACAGAGTCATATTTGTACTTGTTATGGAGTGACCTGAGTGCGTGGGTTATGTGGCAGATCCTGGCACCCGACAGACAGCTGACAGTAACCTTCTCCTTGTTTAGCCTGGTGAATGGGACATCAGTGTGCCTGACTATAGAGTCACCTATGACTAGTGTGTTGGGTACCTTGTTTTGTCTAATATATTATATATGTTATAATATATATATATATATATATATATATATATATATATATATATATATATATATGTTTGCCCATAATATCTGAATAAGTGAGTGGGACTTTCATGACAGCATCAAGGAAACATTTTCCTTCCTTCTGTGTTTTGTTTCTTAAATTTTCTTAGTATATTTTTTACCAGGTTAGTCCAACTGGACACAAGGTGACCGTTTTCAGCGGAGGCTCAGGGAAAAAAGCTCCAGATGCATAGTAAACAATTATAAAAAATAATACAAATAAATTATACAAACATAGCTATTTTGTACAAAGAGCATAGAGAATATAAAAGGAGTAAAATCAGAGTTTTACAATTGATGCAGCATACAGTGGTTAGAATATTGAGAAACAATTAAACAAGATAATATACAACAAATATACAACTGCTTGAACATAAATTCAAAAAGAAGTTTCCATAGACAAACAGGGTCATAAACTAGAAATCATAACTATATTGATATGATTTATGTTGCAATTATCTTGTTTTAGTGATGGTATGTGTGTATTATTGTACATGGCATATGTGCACAAATATTTGTATTAATCTATATATTTCACAGCCTTAACCCTCAGTGCCAAATATCAGACTCATTTAGGATACACTTATCTTTACGATAGCAAGTCATTAAATCTGTTTTAATGAATAAATCAGTCCCTAGATCAGTATTGCTATAAAATAAATTTACAACCGTGAAAATCTCCCACTTGATTAGTAACCATTCCCCTTGATGCACAGACATAAAAATGTTTTTCATGCCATCTGAATCTGTATAATGCATCACATCTAATTCAATAAGTAGTCTTACTACATTTTGTCTCATGTACTTTTTCACGGTATTTTAGCATTTTCTTTAACTTTTTCTTACTACATCAACATTTTAAACGTTTCAGCCAAGTGGAGATTTAGAGAATATTCAACAAACTATACACAAAAAAAAATATTGGAATAGCTAAGCACTTTTGTTCTTTAATATATAACAGAACTTCATTAGAGCAAAACAAAACTTACAAAGTTCATTTAAATAGTGCCAAAATTCACATAGTTATCTTAGTCAGATGACATAATCAATCTAAAATTTACTAAACAAAATGTATCAATAAATATTAACTATCTTATTGCCTAAAACAATTTTCCAATTGTTCTTTAAAATATTTTTATACCTCTAAGTCAAATGAAATTTGTTTTGCAAAAGCATTGTATAGAGAGCTGCTTTTTTTCTTCAAACTTTGGCATCAATAACCCATATTTCAAAAGAAGTTTGTGAACAATATTGCTCTGGAAGTTACTAATAATAGATATACTAAGTTTCAGCCTATTTTAGGGGGTATACAAATATTTTAAATAACAATTGGAAAATTGTTTTAGGCGATACAGATCTAGCTAATATTATTGGTGGAAATGGAAAACCAGATTTTCTATAAAAGAAAACAAACAATATTTAGTTACTAGCTGTACCCGGCCACACATTGCTGTGGCTCAGTCTGGTTAAATGGAAAAGAAAGAAAAGAGAAAGCGCACATTTCTAATATGTTTAATTTCACAATGCTTGTGGGTATACAATACTTTTTGTTGTTCCATTGTCTGTGCAGATATAGAGATTGTCTGGTTTGCCGACTCAAGAACACGCAACATATAATTGTCCATGTGAGAAGCAATCCATGTGTAGATCTAAACCGCACAATTCTAAAGATTGGCCCTGAGCTTTGTTGATGGTGATTGCAAACGCCAATCGAATTGGGAATTGCAATCTCTTAAATTGAAATGGCATATCCGTTGGAATCATAGGAATGCGAGGAATGAGGACATCTTCACCTTTGAAAGGTCCTGTCAAGATTGTTGCTTCTATGACATTGCTCATTAATTTTTTTACTGCAAGCCACGTGCCATTGCAAAGCTTTGGCTGGTTGATATTTCGCAACATGATAATTGGCATGCCAATTTTCAATGGCAGTACATGCGGTGGCATCCCTGGCAGATCGAGTGAATTCAAAAATTCTGTTGGATAATTAACCACTTCATCTGCTTCCACAACAGTGTCGATGGACTTGTATGTGACTGCCTCACTTTGAATGTTAGACTGAATAATATTGTTAAGTTCATAGACGTCTTTGTTCTTGGCTGCAAGAATAGCTCGTTCAGTCAGCCAATCGTGATTCTTATAATTGGTTTGAATATTGGGAAATACTTTTTCAACCAATTCTTCTTTTGATGTCACTAAATTGCAGAAGTTATGAGGCAATGAAATTCGTCCTGAGGTCAGATCAACCGGCACCTTTCCGTTCCCAATTTCCAGCAATTGATGTGAGAATATCTCAACTGATCAATCATTTTGCAGCTGGACATGCATATTTGTAGTTAATTGTAATGTCTTTACGTGTCACCACAAAGTAGAGTATTTCAGGCAAGCATTTATTTCGTCCGCTGGTGTCGATTGAGGAGAACGAAGCAGATCTGAAGCTGCAGAACGCGATCGCCATGCTCACAACCATGCATCCTCAAGTCTGGCTGCACGTCACTCTGCTGCTTCCTCGGCACGTATTTGAGCCATTCTTTGTCTGTTTCACTCGTTCGCTGATGCCCGTTCTTCCTCAGTTTGATTTGCAATTACTCGTCGCACTGCTCCCGCTCCGGGAGTACGATGACCTAAGTTTGATCTTCTGCGAGGCATTATTTGGATGAAGTAAAGCAGATCGATTGCACTGAAAAAGAAGTAAGAAAATTATAACAAAAACATATAAAATTGCATATTTGTATACAAATATATAGAATCCATAGTAGGTATATAAGAACACACGCGTATTCGAATGCAACGTGTGACATCTATATAATAGTAGGTATATAAAAACATGCACGTATTCGAATGCAACATTGTGTGAACATTTCAAAGCAATCGGCGAAGAACTTTCGGAGATTTAAGATTTTGAACAAATGGACATTTATATTTTTATTTATATAGACTATTTAAAAGCGGATCTAGGTTGTTAAAATCCCCCTTGTCTCATGTAATTATGTTTTGGGGCCAACACTGCAAGTACTGTAGGTTTATTGTTGAAGGCTTTTGTGTCATCTTGAAGCATACTGGCAAAGAAATTTGTGTTAAAAGTAGGTTTACATGTGAATCTGAAAATGTGGTATACTTAGCTTGTGAAAGTTTCTATGTAGGTAAGACAACCAGAAAACGTTCACTTAGAATCTATGAACATCTTTTAGCCATTAAAAAAGAAGACGACAATAATGCCTTGATGAAGCATGCTGCAGCTTGTCATGTTTTCAAAAAGTTTAGTTTCTTTGTATTAGACTATACTGATAAGGAGCCATTGGAGGAGATACCAATGCATTACTTGAATGCAAAGAAGTAAATTGGCAGATATTGTTGTCGGCTAATATGTAGCCAGGGTTAAATGAATATATTAATATTAAATGTCTGCTTAAAGCAAAAATTATTTGAATATTATGGTTTTAATTTATATTATTTTTACTAAAAAAGTTTAGTAATGACAGACTATTGATACATTTTGTTTAGTAAGTTTTAGACTGCTTGTGTCATCTGACTAATCAGGTGACTAACCATGTGATTTTTTTAGCACTATTTAAGTGAAGTTTGAAAGTCTGGTTTAGCTCTGATGAAGTTCTGGCATATTAAAGAACAAAAATACTTAGATATTCCCAGTATTTTTATTTTCTTTGTGTATAGTGTGTATGTTGAATGTTCTCTTAATGTCCACTTGGTTTGAAACATTTGCAGAGTTTTTAAGTTTTTAACATAATTTCAAACCCAGCTAGCCCTTTTGTTTTTAGGTTAACATTCCCCTTTGTTCTTAATTAGTCCTTAATCAATCAATCAATCAATCATGATTAATTAATTACTTAACTAACTAGCAGGGTTTTACACTAAAAATTATCTGAGAATTATTGATGACTCATCACTGAGCTTGTGCAAAAAGAAACTGAATATAACATTTGCCTTTAGAATGTAATCTTATCTTTTAAATAGCCTATATAAATAACTGTAACTTCAGAAACATTTTGAAAATCCATATATGGATGCATGTATATAAGAATTTGAATACAGTTATAATATATTAGTTACCATTGTTTTGCAACAGTTACCAATTCTTGTTGGTTACCACCCTTTACATGAATCAAAGTTCCCTAATGTCTATGCACAAATTTACCAATATTGAAATATTATGTAAGACCCATGCCAAGTTTTCTTTTACAAACTATTGAATAAGTAAAAAATCATTAACTGTGGTTTTTCTGAGATATCAAAATACTTATACTTAACTATACTGTGCACTACAAAACATTTAATCCCTCATATGTCAGATTCAGTCACTGGATATCTAGGAATTGAACCCTGAATCTTCTGAATTTACATAACCTGAATTGTGACTTTTTTTATTATAAGCACAAAAAAAAACTTTAAATATTTAAGTCACATAACAGCTGACACTGGGTTACCTTCTCAGATTTTAACTCTAGCTAATGAATGACAAAAATAACAGAAATTTCTTCCTATGATTTTCTCCCGTGATTTTCTCAGTCAATTATGATTTGTTTAACTTTGACTAAGATATGAAACAGTGACACCTTTTCTAGCCTTTTGTCTGTATCACGTCAATTTACTAGCCTTTTGTCTGCATAATTTGTCAGAATTTGGACTTTTTTACTTCACTCAGAGGTCAGTGAAGCTTTTCCTATATTTTGCATATAATTTCTTTTCAAATGAGTTTGGAGACATACCTGCTTTGTCCTTATCTCTTCACCCTGTGAAAGCACAGATTTATCTTATTAGTCCTAGGAATATGTGGACAAACTTGTCGTTTTTGTAATACTGACTAATTTACTGTTGAATTTACTGTTGTTTCTAGTTTATCTTGGATACCCATTTTATGACAATAAAAATACGTATTGAATTAAAACAGCTTCTGCAAAAGAAAATGTTTTGAAGCTGGGAATTTAGACTTGCATATTTTCTCCCTTCTTGGCAAATTAAAATATTGTTTTAAAAAGTTAGAATGGCACTATGCCACTCAGCATAGTCTAATGTTCTGGTGCACTTAAGCTCACAATGTTCCACTAAAATTTTAGTGTAAAACATGTAATCCATATGCTAATTATTTTTTCTTTTGAGTTAACAAATACAGTCTGTAAAGATTACATCTCTCAAAGAAATCAAAATACTTTCAGTTTTCTCCTCATTAGATAGGCAATACATACTATAGGAAATCAGAGTTCTGTTGTCACAGATTTCTTAAGAATAGTTTATTGTAGTGAGTAACATGTAATTCTTCTTCTTTCGGCTTTTCCCGGTTAGGGGTCTCCACAGCAGATCATCTGTCTGCTCATGACTGGCAGTGGAGTTTTACGGTGTCAAGTTGCCAGCCAGGCACCCAACCTTCCACAGAAGGCACACACATGCACACACTCACACCTAGGGCCAATTTAGAGTGTCCAATCCACCTACTGCATGTCTTTGGGATGAGGGAGGAAACCGGAGCACCCGGAGGAAACCCATGTGACCACAGGGAGGACATGCCGACTCCACACAGAAGGCACCCCAACCGAGAATTGAACTGGAGAACCTCTTGCTGTGAGGCGGCAACGTTACTCACTGCACCACCGTAGCCACCCTAGTGAGTAACATATAACAGCAAATATAAATGTCACAGCAGCATAATTACATGGTATATAGCAGCATAAAATATCAAATAACTAAAAGCATGAAAGTAGTATCAGAACTACATCTGAACAAGTCTTGTATCAGACTTCAACTGCTTTCCCTGTCCTGAACTTGCACATTATGTTATTTCAGTCCAGTGATTTTCCTCTGGAAACAGTATCCACTCCCCTTAACTGAGGTTCTAAGGCATTGTCTTGTTTTACAGTCCTGCAGGTGCCTACTATGGCCTGCCTGTCTCATTATCTAGCATTCCATACACATATCTTTCTCTTGAGAAAGGAACATTCTGTACTGTTCCCTTGAGAACTATTATTTCTGTACATCATATGCTTAGCCAGCAAGATTATCTTTTCCTTCGTAATAAACTGACTTTTCCATGAGACTGAAGGAATATATGAAAACACAAGTCAGACTCTATATTTCAGGTGTACTATAGCGAATTCACTATGAATACTCTCACTCTAACAGCTCCCCCTGAGGTCCCTGATGAAAGTTTGCAGGGATCTTATCCTGTAGCTACCTCACAAGTGTATTATATCTGTATTATTAACTACTTAATCTGATTTGAATATGTGGGCTTTATACCACCTCCCACTAGAATTTTTGTAATGCACAATCTGCAGTCACAAAATAACAGTTCATGCTGTTAGAATCAATATAGCTACTAGAAAGTATTTTAAAACTGGCCCACCCCAACCCTGGAATAAGTTTGCAATCCAGTCTGTCCATGAGGTGTTACCAATATCTTGTACCTTGGTCATTACCTCACTCATAATCTGCAAATGTGTCCTAATAGATTCACTTTTATCTGGTATATAACTACATCATTATGTTCTGATTAATCCACAAGTCCCATGATGGGAAGCCAGCAGGTAATCAAGGGCCATATAATTCTGGAGAACCACCATATGCATCATGGTCATTTCCAAAGTGATGTCCTTTATGCACTTAAAGGTACAATTAGCCAATACCTCCAGTAACTTGGCTAATTTATGCAATTTTCAAATAGTAACAGCTCCCTATGCAGGAAATATACCTGCTCCAGTGATTACCCCATCACCTAGATCCATAGCTTGTAGAGTCCTTAAGTTCAAGTTCTGATGTATGTGTGATGGATTTAAAACCTACACAGTATGCTGAAAGTTAGTGTTCAAGTCTTTTTTAATTCTGTGGTTTCTGAAATGTAGAGCCAGGTAATTTTTCCCATTTTTAGCACTTTTCTTTTTATCAGGTGATGTTCTGTAAATAGAACCTGAACTTGAAACTCAGCTTGATATTGTGATGTCACTACTCTTACATCCATACATACTTGTATCTGCCTTATGTACTTGTGTCAATCCTAAAGAAAATATCCCTTCAGATGTTTGAGACAAATCAATGTACATTTGATTTGCAAGCTGTTTGTCTACTAAAAAGCCTTTAGCATTAATAAAATTCCATGCAATGTAATAAAAAATACAGTAAGCTGTAAAGGTTTCATTTTTTGGTACATAAACTGTTTCACAGTCACTTGTCATCTTCAGCTGTAATTCTTCTGCTTGTAATCCAGTTGTCCTAATGGAAGAATGAAGCATCCCAGACCTTGCAGAATACACAATAACACCAGAGTGAGCCCTGCACTCCATTGTCCCAAGTCACTGCTGATGTATTGGAAAGGGATCCCCAAAGTTCCAATGTCCTTTGCTGTTTCACTTGTACAATTAAGCCTTCCACCCCCCTTCCCCATCTCCTGTGCAAGGCTAGATGACTGCTGTCGAAAAGTATGCACTTCAAATAAAAACACGGTGTCAAAATATTCACTCATCCACAGCTGGTAATGTATTCTGCGTCATGACCTACAGAGTGCAAAAAGCAGTATTATTTTCTTGAATTTACATCTGTATTTTTAACAAATTTTAATTGGTCAATATGCACAATTTAAAATGTTCTGTCTATGTGATTCTTATCACTTTTGTTGATTTGTTATACCTCAAGCTAACAAATGCATTCCACGATAAAATGTGTTTTGTAATATTCAAGGCCCTTTGGATCACATAAAACAGCACTTTCCATCTCATTGTTGCATTTCGCAAAATAGGCAGAACATTTTGACTTGGGGTTTGGAGATGAAACATTTACAAGCAGGAGCCTGGGAGATGAACCATTTACAGACTCCCTGTGTCCATTAGAGACATAGGTGCCAAACCAGGGATGAATTTCCTGTTCCCCATCTAATTGTCCAAATTACACTTGAATTGGGTTAGGGTGGAACTCTGTGTCACATGGAGGAGGAGAATGTTCTATAGAAGGGGTAGTCTTTGGGATACATACATGTCTCTCTAGCTGGTCCTATTTATATCACAGGCAAGGTTTAAGCCTTTAGAACTGATAACTCTGGTGCTATTTGTTTTGCAGATATGCAGGAGGTCCATTAGAGTGAGGTCTGACAATGTCTTGTATGCCAATACAAAATGCAGGGATAGGGCCTTGAGCCAGTCTGTATTGGACATGTTACTTATGCCCTGTATTTTTTTTAGTGAGGAACCTCTGTGGGTGCTCCAGTCATTGGATATGCCTGGTTAGGTATATATCAAGGAGGGTATTATACTCAATGATATGTCTGATGAATGCCAAATACAGTGGAGCACTGATCTCCTTGGACCTAGATGCCATACATTTGTTTATAAGTTGCACAACATAGAATGATTTACTCACTACTGTAGACATGTGATGGTTAAAGGCTAGATTACTGTTTCCGTGTGTTCCCAAGTCCCTGACTACTAGGTCAACTCTTATGGGGTGTGTTGTCGATATGATAATTACCAGGGGTGGATAACTCCTTGAAGGATACTATTATGCATTTTTTGGCATTTACTTTTAGTCATGTTTCTGACACCAGTTGTTTGTCCCTGTCAGCCCTTCCTGGAGAACATTTGTGTTGTGGGGCATTCAATGACAGCTCCTAATTTGCAATCATCTGCAAATTTAGTTAGCTAGAGACTGTTAACATTGGCCTTGACTTCAGTGAAGTAAACAACAAAAAGAAGCAGTCCCAGGGCCAATCCCTGAGGGACTCCACATGTGACTGGCCTCTTAGCAAAAGTGGACTTCCAATTTTAACCTCCTAGGTCCTATCTGTGAGCCAACTGGCTACCCAATGGGTGACATAAGAGTTTGCACCTAACCTCTTGAGTTTGTCAACAATGCCCAAATGGGGTATTATTTCAATTTTATGTTCAAATCCCAAAATCCCACAAAAGGAGATAAACTTTTGCAAATGTCTGCATGGTCACACCCCATATAACATTTCTTTTATACATCTAAAGAATTTGGTGTATATAGGGGGAGAGTGCCTGTGTGTGTGCACATGCGCGTGTGCGCATGTATCTTATATCTGATTATTCATGCACAGATCTGCAAATGCTTTTTACAGAAAATCACTTAGAAAATACCTTGCAAATGTCTTGTTAAGAAAATAATGCAGAAAATATTTAGTTTCTATGCTGCATGCAATATAATATATATATTAAAAGCAAAATATTAGTACCTGGCATTTTAAAATAAACAATGACTGCCAGCAAAATTCTTGTTTTCCTTTAAAATGCCCACAACGTGATGAATAAGCAACTAGATAACAACGAACTCAGATGGAAGTACTGTAGAACACACTGCTCATACACCAGGATACAGCAACAAAAATTTATTGTAAATCCACACAACATGAAACTCCGGTTAAGCGCTTTCAACTGTTGGTCACAGTCTTCCTCAGAACAATAATTTCAGCAAAGTCAATCCCTTAAATAGTCACCTTAATTGAATTATTGCATACAAAAAACCGCCAAATATTTTAAAGTCATACTGTCTGTGTGAAAATATCATATTAAAAACAACTATTTATATAATAAGTGAATGGATGAACTTGTTTCCATCTTTTAAAAACCTAAAATCTCACATATATATGTTTTGTAAAAATATCCACTTATAAATATTGTAATATATACTAAAACAAAAAATACATACATACAGTATGAATTTCTTTGAAAATTATAATCAACAATAGGTTGCATATAATACATAAATATTAAATTGTCATTGTGTATAGTAATATGATACGTTAGATGTAAAATAAAATAAAAATTGCTAAGTCCACATAAACGTTTAAAAATCTGTACTAATACAATCAAGGTTAGACTACGTGATAGCCTACAATAGAAAATATATGTTGTGTTTGCATTTTCTATGTGGGCCAGCAAGCTGTGTAAACTAAAGTACTCTATTACTTCCTACATGATCAAAAATCACAAATATGTTAGTTTCATAGTAGAGCTAGAAAAGGTTTGATGCTGATGTAGTCGTTCAAACCAGGTTTTCTAGTTGAGTCAGTAAGAATCTGCCATCTGCTTTCTTTGAGGGCCAACTCTATTTTCCAATTACCTCCAAAAGGTGCAAGATGGACCTGATCAATGATGGTAAATTTAAAATTGTGTTCAATACCTTTCTCGGAGATGTGTCTGTATAGGGCATTTTTGGTGTCACATTTCTGTATCCTATACTGATGTTCGTACATCCTCTTCTTGAACTGCCTTTCTGTTTTTCCTATGTAGTGTGCGTTACATCGTGTACATAAGGCCACATATACTATCCCCTTGGAATTACAGTTCCCCGTCAAACTTGAAATGTAAGTGCGGTTGATGTCATCCAGCCTCAAAACTGTATCCTGGTTAGTATATCTACATTGTTTACACCTCCCGCATTTAGTTGTTCCTTTAGAACCTTCTCTCAGATCTCTTTGCCTGATGTCACTAGTTCTCTCCAACAGACGTTTGACATTGGGAGCAGTCTTATATACACATTTAGGATATTTACCTAGCATCTCTTCCATATCCAACGCAGCTAACAATTCCCAGTGTCTGCTGAGGATATCTGTTATGAAATGAGTGTAAGGTGTATACGTCAGGACACAAACCCTTCCACTGAAGGCATCCTCCTTCTCTTTCTTCTTTTCTATGCAATAATTGCCTAAGACAGGAACATATTTAAGTCCCCACTGACCCTGTACATAATTAATCATTTCAGTGACCATCTTTTCTGGATAACCTCGATCCAAGAAAAGAATTTTGATGCATTCGAGTTCCGTCTTCATGAGGTCCTTAGTAGATGCCATCCTAGCTACTCGGATGCATTGGCCTTTGAGTATGTTCTTAAAGACGTGGGGAGGGTGATTGCTAGTATAATGAATGTAATCGTTAGAGAAGGTAGGCTTTCTATATACTTTAGAGATAAAACCCTCTTCATTATGACTGATGAATGTGTCTAAATACGAAATTTCACTACAACTATAACTATATGTAAATTTCAAAAATTCAGTAGTAGAATTAAGAAATTTCATAAATTCATCTAGTCTCTCCACTGATGAGTTCCATAAAATAAAAATATCGTCTAGGTATCTAACTTAATAGGAAATGTCTGGATAAAATTCACTCGTGAATACATGCTTCGACTCCCATTCAAGCATAACCAGGTTAGCGTACATGGGAGCAAACGCTGCTCCCATGGCCACTCCCCTGGTCTGCTTGAAATATTCTCCTTGAAAAGCTAGAAAGTTGTAATCTTCATGAAGTTTCATGTTGTGTGGATTTACAATAAATTTTTGTTGCTGTATCCTTTAAAATGCAGCAAGCGTTGAATCCTGGATTTGCACTCTCATAACAAAAGCATTACTGAAAACTAAAAAACTGTCAGATTTATATTTTACAAATCATTTGGCTTACAGCTAAAATCTGGAATTCATTACACTAAAGCAAAAGTGGCAGTGAATGTTTTCTTCACAATATGTGTTTTTTAATTGATCACATTTACTTTTCACAAAAATAAAGATTAAAACAGTTCATTTAAATTCAGAGTATTTTCCTATGCAAAACAGACATCTCTCTCTGCTACAAGCAGCAATTAATGATTCAGGATCATCTGAATTTATGGCCTGAAAGCTGAACAAGTAGCTGCAAGGTCAGAGGTGAGTCACTGACAGAGACATAAAGCTAATAGGATATATGGCCTGAGTATGCATTCTTGCTCATTGCTTCCTGCAGATGTCAGTATATGGTCACTGAAAATATTTTTTTTTCTGAAAATTGACTTTGTCATGATGCATCAATGTATGGATTTAGTAGACTCCTACATACAGTTCAGTCATTTGTTTACCAAAACCCATACACAGTCACATGACACTTCTCCTGAGAATTAATCTTGCTGTGTTGTTTAAATTATGCCATCCTTGGGAGGAACTTCTACTTTAAGACTTTTAACTATACCAGATTATGGCAAAACTGTACAGTTTTTCATTTTATTTTGCTTTATCAATGCCGTGTCCTTAAAGCAGTTTAAAGGTATATTTGAACATATTTTCCTCTGTTAAAAATTCTTGCCATGCACATAGCCGAGATTCCTTCACTGAAACTGTGCATGACAATGCAGCTGCCATTGATGCCTTCTAGCTTGAAAGGTATTAATTTATTAGTGTCTCGCTCAAGGGAAACTCTCTTTAAAAGCTTTATCAGTTTACTTCAGTAATGTAATTCATTGCAGGAATGCAGTTAAAAAGATAAATGTGCTTAGCATCCATGCATTTGGAAGTTGATTAGCCAAAGTTGGTACCTAGGCTTCAGTTTCATCTCCTGTCCATGTATACTTTTGTAAGTGAAGTTCAGCTGCCCTAGCCTCCTTATTTTAACAATTTTTCCATTAAAACTTCCAAAGGCCTATTCTGAAGGCAAGCTAGCAATATATCAGATCCTTTTTCCTTTATTGCTACCTCTACACCTGCTATGTCATATATTTTAAAGGCAGATGAGACAAATTATGCTAGATTCTTCTTATAAAGCTGTCTCTGCCAATGTAAATATCCAGTACCCTGTCCATCTCAAAGTAATTTCACTGATGCATAAAATCATTTTGTGGCAGCAAGTTTTATTTTACAGAATACAATTAGCAACTTCGGTGAATCATTGCAAACCAAACCTAAAAATGGCAGGCTATGAAGACCACCTTATATACATGAAACAAAGTACTCTCAGCTTAGGTTATACCTTCTGGAATATTTTTTCCAATAAAAAATCATATTCTTAAGCTGACAGCAATATCGTGCAATCATCCTCCAGTGACAGCTCATACAATTACATTTCAGAAAGGTTTTCAAACTCTGGGCAGGTTTCTCATGATCTCATGGTGTAACACTCAGAAATTTGCTTTAAATAAACAATGCACCATTCATTACCCAATTTGTAAAACAGTAAACTTCCACTTAATGGATACTCATGGGGAATGGTAGCTGCCGGATAAGTGTAGTTTCTGGTTGCTTGAGAGCCAGTTTGCGATTTTTGATTGGCTGATATACCGGCATACAAGCCAATCAAAAATAGCAAAGTAAATCCACTTCTACTCAATGCAGAACAGCGGGCTATTGCCACAGTTTAATACGTAATTAATTCCAAAGCCATACATAACTCATTGGGACCTACATGCTTTAACCCTCTCTGTTTCCACCACAACACTCTATCAATTTAGTCACAGAAATTACCAATTTCCAACATTTGCTCTCACCTCTCCTCATTTCCTCCACTCCTTCATCCTCCAAATCTTCAAATGCCAATATCAGATCACAGCAACTGCTGTTGTTTTTACTTTTCATCAACCTCCTCTTACTCCAGTCATCAGTCATTTTATAAGGATTACATTAATTTCCTTTATTTTACAGCCTTCCAGTTTCTTACAGCTCTAGCTTTCTCCCAAATGGCCATAAGCATTGCTACTATCCTTTTTTCCCTCAAAGTCTACCTCCTACTCCAAATCATCAAAACTTCCATGATTTCTGCATCCCATTAGCAGAGTCTCATGTCTTACAGCTGTCTAAGCCATATAAACTTCCAGCATATGTCCATATTATGCAGCTTCTCCCACCCAACATCTGAAAGCCATTCACATCCTCAGAACCATTAACCTCCACATTTTCCTCTGGTTTTATCCCTTTTATTCTTCTCACTACCTGGTTCTGTAACCCTCTATTAATTGCTACTCTGTCATTATACCACAGCTGTTTCTTAAAATCCTAGCTATAGATACATTTTCAAGACTTCTACAACTCCCTAAACACAGGTCATCTCTTAGCAGTCTGTAAGAGACACAGTACAGCAACAGGGTTTTCAGGAAGTCCATGTAGGGGGCATATTGCCCATGTCTTGTATCCTTTTCGCAAGGTATCTCCATGGGTGTTCCATTTGCTGCATGTGTCTAGCCATAAGGGGCATTACACTCAATGATTGGCCTAATGAGGGCTGAGGAGAGGGTAACAAAGACATCCTTGGGTCTAGAATCAATCCTCTTGTTCATAAGCTGTGCAGTATAGAAGGACTTCCTTACCACAGTATACACACTTTGGTTGAACATCAGATCACTGTCCATATAGGTTCCCAGATCCTGAACAACTGTGTCAGCCCTTAGGAGCATATTGTCAATGTAATAATTACCCAGGGGGTCAAATTTATAAGTCTTTGGGGGACTCAATAACTATACCTATCTTGCAGTCATCTATGAATTTAGTCAACCAGAACCCTTTGGCATTGTTCTGTACTTCTGAGATGCCAAACAAAAGGGGACCAAACACCAAACCCTGGAGGACTCCACTGGTTACTGGTCTTTTTATGTGTGTAACACACCCTATTTTGATCTCCTGTGTCCTATCTATGAGCCAGTTGGAAATCGAATGGTTGGTGTAGGTGTTTATTCCTAGTTTATATAGTTTTTCTACTATGCCTAAATGAGGGGGAAGTCCAGAAACCTCAGTGCTTGTGCACTGGTGGTGGTATAGGCTTCCCATTCTATAGATGGATAGTTAAAATCAGTCATGATGAAGGTATTGGGTTTAATACTGATCGACTTCAACTCAATTTAATAGGCATTATGGTTTTCTTGGGTCATAGTGGGGGTTCTATAACTAGTCACATGTTGCTTTACAGGCCTTGATGTATGTCTCTTTTAAATTACAGTTAAGATACCTACACCCCTCTCCTCCATCTGCTCAGTATCTTGTCTGAGCATGTGGAAGGCATTATAGCCCTGCACTGCTGGTGCTCTCTTCATCATTTGAAACCATGTTGCATTCACTGTGTAGACAACAACATCCTCTGGGGTAATGAGGGCTTATATGGAATGGAGATTCTTGTTTAGGCTCCTACAAAGGAATCTGTTTAGGCTCCTGCAAAAGAACATGTTACCACACACAGCATAGCCTGTATGTGTACTGCATTATTTCAACATGAAATTGTCTGTGAATTCATATTTTTGGTTCAGATGATGCTGGTGTAAAGGGATGCATGCCATGGCCACTATATGGATTCCATCTCGTACTTCTCTGTACACATTTCACTACAGGGGTAAGATTGCTACTGTTTTTGCTATGCTGCTGACTTATGTGCACTGGAGTATAGCTCCCTGCATGGAAGTACTACCCGTCTCTTGTTGGATATGCAATTACTGGATAAGCCTTGTGCAGCTGTGCAGCACATCACTATGAATCACAGCCCACATTATGCCTGGATGTACAATACACAGCAGAAAAACACTAAAGTCCCACTAAGATATTTATTTAAATGGAGTTCTCCTCAGACTTTGTGACTCTTGACTCACATATCATTGTGGCTAGCTCTTTTGTTTTAAAGCTCTATATGCCGCATAGGATACATATGTAAGAAAAGGGTGAGGAGGAAATTATGGATAGAGTGTGGGTCATATGTTAAATTCATTTCAGCTAATGTGATAAACAGGTTCATTTTGCATGGAAATGGCAAAAAATCATATTGCACTTAACTGTATCATTACAGCCTAATTATTTAAATGGCTACAAAGTGACCAGTTCAGCTTATAAAATAATAAAGATATGATACTTTATTTTCAGAAGCAAAATTTAATTAGTTGTATCATTTTGGGTTCTTGCGTAATTATCTAGATCTGACAGATTAAAACAGAGACACAAAAGTCACTACTCACTGGCTCAAGTTTAGATTTAGCACATCTGCAGCAGAGTTAAACTTCATATCGGCTTTAAAAATAGACCACACATTTAAATGAGTATACTTGATAGCTTAGCAGCTTTCACTGCTGTAGTTTGAGACATAGTGACCAGGGCTGAAATATTACAAAACTTAAAGGTATAACACTTATAATCTGTGCGCAAGTTGTATTAATTAGTCAAGTTTTGGGGCAGGTTTTTCAAGCAGAAGACCTCTTCATAGAATTAAAATACTGCAAGCTGAGTATTTGCAGGGTAGTAGTGTTTACTAGTTATAGACTGCAACGGGTAGAAATGCTTTTCTAAGATGCATCATAGCATGCCAAACTAGTTTTATATATAGCAGTTAGCACATTGGCTTTTAGGAATAAGAAAACAGACCGCGAGTCACACTTAAGACAGTGCACCACAAGAAACGTCAGGTGTATGTCTTAAATGTGACTCATAAGCTATTTGGTTTCTTGGAGTACTGAAACACCTGTTGCATTTGGTTCTGGTTACTCCTAAAAATCCTGCCATATCCTAGAAAAACAACTATATATACTGCAGTGTGCAAACTCAATGTCTGGTATTCAAATTATTAATTCTCAATTTCCTATTTTATTCCACTTCCACTAGTTATACTTGTAAACTTTATATATTTATGTAGATCCTTATCCTCTAATTATGCAGGGATGAAAAAGTGTTAATTTTCTGCAGTAAAACTTCATCCCATGCCATTCATTCAACAACAGCGACATACAGCCTTTGATATTAGATAAAAACTGTTTGCCATCTAGTATGCCTACTTAAATACTTACTAGACAAGCTGTGAACAATATTTTACTTTACAAGAGACTTTACTCCTTCTGAAAGCTGCTACTCTGCTGGACTCAATGAATTCCTCTGAGGTATTTAAACATTTCTGTAAAGGCTTTCATTTTGTTGCTGTCCTTGAAATTTATACATTAAAACACCTCAATATCTCTGCATTTCTCATTTATATAACAGCTCAGACATTGCTGCATTATGAAGTATGCTCTTGAGAAAAATCAGTGAATGGTTTAGCGCATTTCGACTGCCTGAATGTACAATGTTTTGTCTTTTATTCATTCTAATTCTTATAAAGTCATCAAGTTAGCTGTGCTAACAAATGCAGTAACTGTGACATTTTTTTATTTTCTGCTCTCAGTGGCAGTCACGGACTTCATGAGTTATCTAGAATCAGTCAGTGGGAACTGCCTACTGCACAGTAATGCTCAGTGGATCAATCAACTTTCCTTTACGTAAGCTGCATCAACATAAGCACTGCTAAAAGGGGATCTTTGCCATGTAACAGTAAGAGCTCTACTTATCACTCCCACACATGGCACTAGATCCCTACTCTATCATTTAAATGATAAGAATAAAATATTTTTGGGGTCTCCCATATGATCATTGATGTTTGGCTCCTTAGGTTGCCTCATCTATAGTCTATCATAGTCCCATGTGATCCTTCATATAATATAATACCCTCCATCATGGGGAGAATTACTGCTTGGTGGTGAGAGTCCAGGCCATCTCACACTGTGGCATGGATTATTTTGCAATGCAATTTTTTTGTAAAGCATTCTTTATGGCACTTGAGCTCAAAAACTAGTTTGTTTTACATTAAGAGGGTTTTTTCTGCACTCTGGTCGAAGCAGAGGGCTGATTCAATCCATCCAAGTTGGGTGCCGCTAGTGGAAGGCTTATCCTTTGTTTATCTGATGAGCCTGAGGGCTTAACTGTGTAGAAGTCTTTCATCCTGATGGTATAAAAACCTTGTTGTGCAAATGCGGTTACGCGTGCATTGTATATAGATAAACTTCTTCAGTTTAAAATCCTCTATAGGAAATGCTCTCCACAGTCTCCCACTTTTATAGCTGCCAGTTTGTACAGAGGGCAGCACCAATGCAGGTCATCCAATAGTATAATAATAAACACTATCACTTAGACCTTTAAGTGACTCTCCCCTACTCCTTCCCATCTACTAAGAATCTGATATAATGGATAGACACTTCCCTGTCATCTCTGTTTCTGGCCTGGTGGATATTAACATCCTGAGGCAGTATAGTAACTATCTTATGTTTGCTGACAACCATTTAATTTTAGAACAGACAAACACAGTGTGTGGGAGATGTAGATACACAATCCATGGGATTCAGGAACACTCTGTGCAAGAATAGGGCTATTCTTGCACGGAGTGTTCTGTGTCCATGTAGAACAGCAGCACGCCTTGCATATTCATGAAGGCACGCTGCTGTATTCTCTACACAGACATGATCCATGTACAAGCACAGGGGGCGTGTTCGAGCAGTGCACGGACACTAAATATGCCCCCCTGCCAGCTGTACTGGCATAATATTAGAGCTTTGCTCTAATATTATGCCAGTATTTCAGTGTCTGTGGACACTGAAATGTAAAACTGATCATTTCAGTGTCTGCAGACACTAAAATTAAAATGGCAAGAGCAAAGCAACATAGGCAGAGCTCTCAACTTCCTAGCTCCAAAATGAGGAACGCTAGGCTTCATAATGTGGAACAAATGCGCAAAACGTGGAACACACACTCTTGGCTTACTAACAACTTCAACCAGGAAGGTCATAGGATGATTAAAATATGCTGCTTTTACTTATAAATATGATCTTTTAATGAATTAATATGATTCATTTCTACTTACCATGAATATCAGTTCAAAAAATCCTAACATTGATTGTGTGATAGACCTTTTCAATGTGGAACTTTGAGGAACACAAACTCTTTAAGAACCCAAATGAGGTACATTCCTCGTAATGAGGTACACTTGAGAGGTGTGAATACAGGGGGTATGTCACAGCTTCTGAGACACACCGCCACATATACTGCTAAAGCACCGTATGGCACTTCTGCATCCTGAAAAAACAGGAAATGTGCACAAATGCACACATAACAGGGAATAAATCCCCCAAAAGTTAAAAAAACACAAGCACAGCCCCACAAACACACAAAGTTGATAGAGAACATGTCATGCATCAGCATGAAACACACATAGAAGCCTGAAAGCCCAATCAATGCCATTATTTCACGAATACAGTCCCAAGTAGTTATCAGAACACCACAATACACACCCCTATAACCTAAAAATATAATAATAATATATACTTATTTTTAATAACCTAAGGAATGTTTAAGTGTAGTTAAGTGGGTGCATACATTATCTATCTGTCCTCTTAGCATAGCTTAAACATCCCATAGGAGCTAAATGAAAATAGGTGAAATTTTCAAGCCAATATAGTGTAGTGCTTACAATTGCTGCTTTGCATGCAGGTGTTCACAGTTTGAGTCCCAAGACAGGCAACTTATTTTCCCATGTGAAAGTAGTGTTACAATTATTTTAGTAAACTTAAATTATGTAGCAACTATTTTTTTGTTAACCAGGGTAGTGTAGCAGTTCCAAAAGTGAGATGTTAGTTTAGAAAAAATGTGAAACCCCATATAAAAACACGTGCCCCATACAGTATAGTCACACAAGAATATAATGTAATGAAAGCACATAGGGGGATGTCATGGAAGGTAAACATAAAGCTATAATGTGTATGTAAATATTATTTTATATTATACAATGACTGGCCATTAACATACAAAAATGAGTACACTAATTGGCCAGCCCAACCAGAGTGCCCATTGTAAATCCGAGAGTATACTAATGGAAAAAGGTCCGGTTGCCTGGACTATTTCCGTTTGTGTATCTCCTGTTCATAGGTTCATAGGTTGGTACCAGGTATATCGGCCCTAGGGCCTATACAAGCCTAGCCATAACAATTCCCTGGCTATTTCTTCCCACACTATTTACTTCCCTGGACCCCTGTCTAGCAGGGCAACTGACGTGATCCCCAGGGTGAATTTCCTTTCTCCCATCCAATCATCAATGTTCCTTTTGAAGAGGGCCAAAGAGGAGCTCTGCTTGACATGTATGGGCAGTCTATTGCAGAGTCTGGGGGGTCTCTGGGTCAGGAACCTATCCCTCCAGCATGTTTTGTTTATTGTGATGACAAGGTTTAGATCCCTGGAGCATGTGGCTCTGAGGGATTGGGATTTCTTTAAGTGTAGCATGTCCAACAGCTTTGGGTTTGAAATGGCCTTGTATGTTAAGCAGAGATCACCTATGAGTAGATGATATGTGACAGAGTATAGCTGGAGTTTTTTTAGCCGGTCAGCGTAGGGCATCTGCTTTAGGCCTGTGATTCTTTTAGTGAGGTATTTCTGCGGTCTTTCCAGTTGTTGCAGATGTCTTGAGAGGTACATACCAAACGGGGCATTGTATTCTATAATGGGTCTAATGAGGGATGAATACAGTGGGACAATGATCTCCTTTTTTCTGGATGAAAAGCTCTTAGTGATGAGCTGTGCCACATAGAAGGATTTTCTGATTGTTGTGGTGATGTGGTTTTCGAAGGTGAGACCACTGTCCACCTGTGTCCCTAAGTCTCTTATCACACTTTCGGTGTTTAGTGTACTGCCACCTATGTAGTAATTCACGGGTATACATTTCTTGGCATTGAGCTTGAGTCCATGGCCCTGGCATCAAGCATCTGTTTCTGTAAGGCCCTTTTGTAGAGTATCCACATCATTTGGGGATTCAGTAATGACTCCCAGTTTGCAGTCATCTGTGAAATTTGTTAGCCAGAGTCCCTTAGTGTTGGCCTGTACTTCAGAGAAGTAGATGGCAAACAAGAATGGTCCCAGGACTGAACCCTGAGGTACTCCACTTGTCACTTGTCTGAAGCTGGATTTGGAGTCGGCTACTTTTACAGTGTGGGTTCTGTCAGTAAGCCAGTTGGCAACCCATTGAGTGACGTAGGGATTAATGCCCAGCTTAGTAAGTCAATCTATGATTTCAGAGTGGGGGATGGTCAAAAAAGGCCTTGGCAAGGTACCGATAGGCTGTGTGGACTGCCTTACCCTCGTCCACGGCTTTGGAGACTGATTCGAAGAAGTCAATCAGGTACAGGAGACAAGATCCACCCTTCACAAACGCAAACTGGGTGGGGTCCAGTGTTTGAAGGTTGTCAATGTATTTGTTTATAAGTTCCATGATAATACATTCCATGGCCTTGCAGATCAGGCTCATCAGACTGATGGTGCGGTAGTTCCCAGAATCCAAGGTGGATCACCCCTTGTGGAGTGGGATAACTGTAGCTGTGCGCCACTCAGTGGGCACGAAGCTTGAGGTGAGGCTATGATTAAACATCACACTTAGGTGAGGTGCCAGTTCATTTTGTAGTTCATGTAGTACACAGCCCGGGATGTCATCTGGTCCCATGGATGCTGTATTCTTAGCTTTGAAGAGTGCATTTTTTACCTGTGTAGCCGTTATTACCGGAATTTGGCAATCTTCCGGTATTGAGATGGGACGTTTAGGGGGTGAGAGGGGGGTGAAGTTGGCACTGAATTGATCTGCCAGGATATTGGCAATATCCTTGGGATCAGTATATTTAATGCCATTCTGTTGTAGCTCAGAGAAGATCTGAGCATCACCATTTACATTCTTGACATAGTTATAGAATGCCTTGTGGATGTCTTTGGAATCTTTGGCAATTTTATTTTCGTAACTAGCTTTGGAGGATTTTATGAGGGATCTCAGCTTCTTACTGAGGCTGGTAAGGGAATATTTTACATCCTGGGATTTTCCTCTTTTCTGCAACAGTTTCTTCCTTTTGTTGTAAAGTTTGTTTATGGTAAGGGACCACCAGATTGGCTTCCTTTTTTGGAGGAGAGCATCTTGGTTTTATTTGGGATGGCACAATTCATGCATGAGTGGATGTGTTCATACAGTACCTTAGTGTAGGATTCAGCAGTCAAATTTTTAGTTCCTGTCTGCATGGGTGTCATGACGTTTGTCACTTCTGACTTGAGTAGAGTGTTCTTTGTTTTTTTTTCTGCAGAGATAGCAATGGATAAATTAAGATCTCCGTTGCTTTTTTTAATATATCTCTCTATGTTTTATGAGTTGAAAAACTCATATAACATAGAAAGATATTATAAAAAATGCAAAAGTGATCTTCCTTGCAGCAGAGAAAGGAAGATCTCTGTTGCTTTTTTAATATATCTCACTATGTTATACAAGTTCTTCAACTCGTATAACATGCAGAGATATGTTAAAAAAAGCAATGGAGATCTTCCTATCTCTGTTGCTACCTCTGCACAGCACTGATGTACTGCGTAACCATGGGAACAAGCCCCTTATACATGCACAGTACATCAGAAATGCTCCAGGATACCAGAAAACCACAAAAGGGCAGCACGGAGGCATTATACAATGACATTATTTAAGAAAGGTAAGTATTGTTTTTCTTAAATAATGTCATTGCATAATAGCAATAACCCACGACCAGGTGTGGGCAATGCTGGATTTACCCACGGTTGGCTTTGTTTGGTCACTCAGGCTTTGCCCTCATGACACAACCACACCAACCATGGGTATATCTAGCATTACCCACACCCAGCTGTGGGTTATTGCTTAAATATAACGTTATAAGCATAATATGCTTAAACGTGCCTTAATCGGTCTGTATCCATCAGACCTTGTTCTGCCCAGCAACAAAATAGTCAGCCCTGCCAAGTCTTGAACCCAGGATGCTGTCCTTTACAATAGCAGCAAAATGACACTACACCATGTGAGCTGTGAGGATTTGTAGTGCTTTAACAAACATATCCTGCATTCAGGTCATTTAACATTAATAAAAAAAACAGCAGTCCTAAGTGTTGATCCCACAACCCTGAACACTACAGTCAGATGAATGTACCACTATACCACCTGAGCTGTAGGAGTTAATGTTGCCTTTTCAAACATATCATGCAATAGAGGCATACAGCATTGGGGCGAAAGCTTTATGGAACCTTTTGTGTGTTGTATATAGACATATACACATGTGCGCGCGCGCACACACACACACACACACACACACACACACACAGATATGTGTGTGTGTGTGTGTGTGTGTGTGTGTGTGTGTGTGTGTGTGTGTGTGTGTGTGTGTGTGTGTGTGTGTGTGAGATGGAACATATATATGAAAAATTAGAGTCATAATATAGATATACATATATAAAAATATAAAGGAAGTTAAATAAAATATATATACATATGTATGTATATAACATGCAGTGCAGTTATACCTCAGAACCATTCCTCTCAACCTGTTAGTGCAAGGAACCTGTACAAGGGCTGTAAAAGGGGGAGGGGATGGGCTACATATACAGAGATATTTCAAAAATTGCTGTTACAAATGAAGATGTGTTACGGCAACAGTGTGTGTTTCAGCAGATAATTACGGAAGGATATGAGCATGGAAACTGAAATGCCATGTCATTTATTTACTGACATAAATCCTTGGATCATCACCGTGATTTACCAGACAAATAGAAATACATTGTGGAACTGAGCAAATGTACGGTCCAAACATCTGGACATTCTGTGAAAATTCTGGCAGTGGAGAGGTATGCTCAGAACCCCTTAGTGCAATGAATCTAGACCAAGCCTGACAATGTGGGGGGACAAAGGCCTGAAAATAGGGACATGTCCAAAATACATCAGTAGATAAGTTGAGAAAGTTCATGTAGTAACAGTGTATGTCCTAACATATATCCACTGAAATATCACAATTTTAGGACTCAGTTGCTTCTCATTAGTTACTGACCTCAATCCCCACATCATCCCATTGACGTGGCTTGCATACATAACAGTCATGGGGACCAGACCAAAGATATTGGCCAGACAACTGGACATCCTACAAATATGTGGACATAACACAACATTAGGGAAACTACACTGAGCTACTGAGCGATGTCCAAACTACAATCAGACTGACAAACACTACCCAGGTCCAGCTCTGGGGCTGTACACATGCATTAGCAAATATAACAGGCACTACATGGATGTAACACTGTTAGAAAACAGACACTGGTGTGCAAGTGCATACCCCTAAACAAGTGCACCACAGTCACAGTGACATACCAGTAAGCAAACTGAACATGACAGTATAATACTGTGTGAGCAACCACATACCATTTGCCACTCACACATTATCCCTACATATACTGCCAAAATTCAGAGTGTACTGGGAATCCTGAGGAGTTACAGAACATGTCACAGTCAGCCCCTACAAACATACAGACCTGATAGACCACCAGCCGCTGTAGCAGCATGCAGAATCAGATAGGTAAAGGATGTATGGCACTCACATCTGCTACTCTCCCTACCCAGCCAAACAAACATATACACACAACACTGTTACACAGTCTTGGCAGTCTGTTCACAATGGCCAGACATACATAACTGTCATATGTACAGATTTCCACAGAATTACAAGGATATGGACCCATAACCCTGACCACTGCTGCATACCATGGTCAGGAGTTTGCCAGGTCATTGGCATGATAACTGTTGTGCAGTTGGTAATTAATGATATACTATACCTCTGCACATCATAGTGCAGGACATCTGGACAATGCATGGCATACTTGTGGGACAGGGGGCTGGAAAGAGGGACATATCACACATAATGGTGTTACAAACTGAAACAGTAGCTGGTGTTACACGTGTTGCTGTAACATAACATCCCTGAAGGATATGATGTCTGGAACACTAATGGATGTCAACACTTACTGATGACAGTCCTCACATTATCCTACCAATCCCACAAAAACAGATGTTGTTCGAGGAACAGACCAAGCATAATAGGCAAACATCTGGCCAGTCTATGGACAACATGCCAGTTGAGAGGTATGTCAGAGGGATATCACTATCAAATGTCAAGTCACCGAGTAAATGCATGTCCAGGCAAACCCTTTCAATGTAGCAACCCTCCATGTGTATAACAGCACTAACGACATACAGTCTGGAGCTTTGTCCCCTATATTGTTGGGCTGTCTCCACATGTCCTATCCTGTTAGGTATTTTCACCTACTGTCTGTGAAGCTATAGCCACCACACCTCCGTAATGTCCCCCACACAGACAAGAGAAATGGGCAAGGCCCACATGAAGGGCATCTCATATGTTGGAACTAGCAGCTGTGTCCAGGCCCACAACACAATACTATGTGGGCACCTACATAGCTTTATGGCCTCAGCAATACCTGACAGGACAACATCAACTCCCTCTAGGCTGAACGTCTGTGGTGAACAGCAGCAATACACAAACCACAGACTTGGTCCCTATATTGACTGTACAGGGCAAATCAGGAGCACACATCAACTTGGCATCAAGTCAGCCTTTGTCTGATCAAGCATATAAGGTCACAGGTGGAATACTGTAAGGCTAACTATGAGTACAAATTGGACACATCCACCAAGGACAATCACAAGGCCATCTTCACATATGTCTGCAATCTCTGAGGCAACAAACCAACCCACCCTGTAATTGTGGCCAATCAGGCCACATACACACACAACATAGCTATAGCCAACCTTCTGGAGATAGGTTTAGGGCAAACATCACCCCCTGGCTCAGTATCACTATAGGTGGATATGCACAGAAACCACACCCCTCCCCTCATCTCCAGTGAGCAGGTACATATTGCCTACTGAAAGGCAACAAACGTAAGTATCCATGGGACCTGATAACATCCCTGTCTGCATCTTACATGAACTCAGGCATGTTCTCCCAGCTCCATTACACACTGTAGTCATATCAAGCCTTGGCACCATCCACACCCCATCTGCATGGAAGATGGCCAATGTCACCCCTCTACACATACATGAATGAGGAGTACAGGATTACAAAATCAACTAGCACTCATTGAAGGGAATATAACACTTCAGGAGAAGCAGTGCAATGCAAGCAGATACAGTACTGATACATTACAGGGGTATGGTGTGGTTGTGAGTGGTGGCTACTGGTATTCAATGTAGCTGTGCAGGTTCTGTACCTACTGTTACCAAATGTATGAGGTCCTGTGATGTGTCTCCCCTTTTTATGTCTTCCAGGTGCAATGTTGCATCAGCAAAGGTCAACTTTCTGAGCAGCTGAGACAAATAAAATCATATAAGCCATACTACAGAACCATGCCATAATGTTTGGCTGGAGCCAGCAACATCTGCAGGATCCAAAGGCATGTGTGAAAATGTGTTATGGTATAATGAGACTATGGATCGACCTCACAGCCACAATTCCAAAAGGTATGTGTGGTGCACAAGTAACACCTCTCATAACCTGAAGACCAATATCCCCATGGTGAATCACACTGGTGGCAGTGGCCCACTGTGGGGATGCCATTCCAAAGCCAAAACAGGGCATGCAGTCACGGTGGTGGAATTCATCCACATCTGCCCAAAATCCATCAGGCGTCTGGAAGAAAGCTGAGGATGGGGAGGTGTGTCAGCCTTCAACATGACAAAGACCTGAAGCATATTGTATTAAGGTCTGAGGAAGCAGGCAACTGCAAACACGCTAACCTAAATATACTTGTTCTGTGTTATATTAAACTATTTTATCCTACTCTCAGCATCTTGACACCTTGTTTTGTTTAAAATGTTCTTTTTATTGTGGTGACAAGGTTTAGATCACTGGAGCATATGGTTCAAAGATAGTGGGAATTCTTTAAGCGTAGCATGTCCAACAGCTCTGGGTTTGACATAGCTTCGTATGTTAGGCAGCGATCACCTTTGAGTAGGTGTTATGCATTGGAGTAGAGCTGGAGTTTTTTGAGATGGTCTGCATATGGCAACTGTTTGAGGCAGTAATCCTCTTAGTGAGGTATTTCTGTGGCCTTTCCAATTGTTGTAGGTGTCTTGTGAGATACATGCCAAACAGGGGATTGTACTCTATAATGCGTCTGATGAGGGATGAGTAGAGAGGAAAAATGACCTCCTTTATTCCAGAGGAGAACCCTTTTGTGATGAGGTGTGCCACATAGAAGGATTTCCTGACTACTGTGGTGATGTGGTTATCAAAGGAGAAACTACTGTCCACCTGTGTCCCGAGGTCCCATCACATGTTCAGTGTTTAGTGAGCTACCACCTATGTGGTAGTTCATGGGTACTGAATTTTTCCTAAAGGGGATGACAATTCACTTCTTGGCATTGAGCTTGAGGGCATGACTTTGACACCAAGCATCTGTCTCTGTGAGGCCCTTTTGTAGAATGTCTACAGCATTAGGTGATAATTTTATGGCTCCCGGTTTGTAATCATCTGTGAACTTTGTTAGTCAAAGACCTTCTGTGTTGGCCTGCACTTCAGAGAAGTAGATGCCGAACAGGAGAGGACTCAGGACTGAACCCTGTGGTACTCCACTCATCACTGGTCTGAAGTCGGACTTGGAGTCAGCTACTTTTACTGTGTGGGTTCTGTCAGTGAGCCAGTTGACCACCCATCTTGTGACATAGGAATTTATGCCTAGTTTAGTGAGTTTATTTATAATTCCAGAGTGGGAGATGGTATCGAAAGCATTGGTGAGGTCAAGATAGGCTGTGTGCACTACCTTGCCCTCATCTATGGCTCTAGTGACGGCTTCAAAGAAGTAAATCAATTTTAGTAGACATGATCTACCTTTTACAAATCCAAAATTAGTGGGGTCCAGGGTTTGGTGGTTACCTATGTGTTTGTTTATAAGCTCCAAGATGATATGTTCCATGGCCTTGCAGAACAGGCTCATCAGGCTAATGAGGTGGTAGATTCCAGGGTCTGTTGTGGCACTCCCTTTGTGGAGTGGGATAACTGTTGCTGTGCACCATTCAGTAGGCACATAGCCTGAGGTGAGGCTACGATTGAACATGGTACTTAGGTGGGGTGCCAGTTCATTCTCTAGTTCCTGCAGTACGCAGCCTGGGATGTTGTCTGGTCCCATGGATGCTGTGTTCTTGGCTTAGGAGATTGCGGTCTTTACTTGGTCATATATGATTTGCATTCTTCCAGTATTAAAATGGGCCCTTTGGAGGGTGAGAGGGGGGTAAAGTTAGCACTGACTTATCTGCCAGGATGTTGGCAATATCGATTGGTTCTGTATATTTAGTGCCATTGTGCTGTAGGTCAAAGCAGATCTGAGTGTTGCCATTGAGATTCTTGACATATAGCTGTAGAATGCTTTGTGGCTGTCTTTGGAATCAGTGGTGATTTTATTTTCATAACTGGCTTTGGAGGATTTTATGAGGGATCTCAACTTCTTGCTGAGGCTGACTAGGGAGTTCCTCCAATCTTGGGATTTTACTCTTTTTTGCAACAGCTTCTTCCTTCTGTTGTAGAGCTTGTTTATGGCAGGGGACCACCAGATTGGCTTCCTTTTTTTGGAGGCTAGCGTCTTGGTTCTGTTGGAGATGGCACAATCCATGCACTTGTGTATGTGCTTATACAGTGCATTTGTGTAAGATTCAGCAGTCATACGTCTATTTTACGTCTGCATGGGTGTCGTGAAGTTTGCCACTTCTGTCTTAAGAAGCATGAAGTTGGCTTTGGAGTAGTTTTTGATGGTGGTTTCCTTAATGGAGGGTGGGGGTGGCATATGGATGTCTAGGGTGATTAGCTTGTGGTCGGATCCTACCAGTGAGGAGATGACCTCTGGTGAGGAACACCGGTTACCCATATTGGTAATGACCAGGTCCAGGATATTGCTGCTCCTGGTGGGGATGTGGACCAGCTGATCCAAGGCATTGGAATTTATGAATTCCAGAAAACATTGAGCGAATGAGTTGGTACATGAATAGTTTTCCCAGTTGATGGTGGGGTAGTTGAAATCACCCATAATTAAGGTATTGGGTTGTACCTTAATATTTTCCAGCAACTTAAGAAATGAAGAGTGAGAATCCTGGGGCATGGTGGGGGATCTGTAACAAGCTACAACCTGGATTGCAGTCTTGCCCAGTGTTAGTTGCACTTGGATAATTTCAGATGCATTATGTTGAGCAACTAGCCTGGAGATGTAGATATCCTTAATGAATATGGACATGCCTCTGCCTTTAGTGTTTTGGTCCAGGATAGGTGGCCAAAAGGTGTGGTATGAATTATAGCCTGGTAATGCAGGGGTGCTTTCTGGAGCCTTGAACCTGGTCTCTGTCACTGCACAGATGTCGATGTTCTCCATTTTAAGGAGTGCCATGAGTGAGTGCATTTTGAGGTTTAGACTTCTAGCATTGAGTAGCATTACCCTCAGAGTTTGTTTGCTTGTACCTGTTATGGTGGTGAATTTAGCATTTGAGCCTTGCCTAAAACAGGCACTATAGGGGTTGCAAGAGCCTTAGCCAGTAACTGGAATCCCAGGGGTGACAGGTGCAGGCCATTTCTGGCAAAGCATCGTGGTCTGTCGACCATGTTGTCCCAGACAGACAGATACTGGATCCCCTTAAAATGACACCAGAAGCTTAGCCAATTGTTGAAGTCAATCATTTTGTCCTTGTCCTGTGGTATCATTCTGGGTGATGGCAGGATGCTACTCAGGGCTAGGGTCATACCTGCCTGGGCTGCAAGATCCGAGAGCTCTTCCATGTCTCTTTTCAAGTAGTCCAAGTACATCTCAGGTCATTCACACCAACATGGACAATGACAGATTTTTTGTACTTGTTGTGGAGTGACCTGAGTGTGTGCATTATGTGGCAGATCCTGGCACCCAGTAGGCAACTGGCAGTAACTTTCTTCTTATTTAGCCTGGTGAGTGGGACATCAGTGTGCCTGACTATAGAGTCACTTATGACTAGTGTATTGGGTATGTTGTTTTGCCTTATGGGCTGAGGTTGAGTGGCAACTGAGTTTGTTGGCTATGTGTCATTTGGGTAGTGTTGGGGTGGTGGTGGTTGTCTGCATTTCAGCTTTGGAGGTCTCTGTTCCTTGGACATATTTTTATTGAGATCCTCCATGAATGTTGTACATACTGCAGTCATTATATTTTACACGTAACACATGTGTTTGTTTATTGATTGGATTGCACAGGTCATATGTCACATGAACGGTGGGTAACATATTTGAATGCATTATTGCGGTCTCATCTTTTATATTACAAGAACATGGCATATTAACAGGGTTGTGTACACTTATCATATCCACTGAAAGCTTAGAAGGTTGGTGGTGTAACAGGAATTGTGTGACCATACATTCACTGCTGGTTTGGATGTCTGACACTCAAATGTATGTCATTAATCAGTGATATCACTCCTCAGATCATCCCACTTACGTATCAGAGAAACACAGGGGTTATGAAAAATAGAGCAAACATATGAGCCAGTCTTCTACACATCCTGCGAGGATCTGTACAATTGTGAGGTATATGCTGTAGTACTTACCACTGTGCTATACAGGTGAACAGCAATGATGTGTACATGGGTGCAGTCTGTGCTGGGGAACAGCCATCACATACTAACACTAATCACGTATCCCAGAGCTCTATATTGTTAGTTACATGTAGTAAAACTGGCTGCAATGCATGATGTTGAGGGCCGTGTGTCAGGCATGTCACCATTTGGGTAATATGTGTAGTCTGTGTAACAGATTTATGCTACCTCACCTGTAAGTGTGAGTGTGTGTGTGTGTGTGTGTGTGTGTGTGTGTGTGTGTGTGTGTGTGTGTGTGTGCATGTGTGCGTGTGTGTGTGTGCGTGTGTGTGCATGCACACGCATGTGCATGCATGTGTGTGGGATTCTTGAAAACACTGACACGCCAAAACACAGACGACAAGAACATCGAGACAGGAAGATCGACAACTGAGATGACCGACAGTTTAAAAGCTCGACGCTGAGAACACTGACATGTTAAGGTAAGTGTGCAATAGTGACAGACTTTAGGGTTAGGGGTGGGTTAAGTGAGTTAGGGTTAGGGTGTTAGTAAGGTAAGTGTGCGATAGTGATAGACTTTAGGGTTGGGGCGGGTTAATTGAGTTAAGGTTAGGGCGCGGGTTACGTGAGTGTGCGATAGTGATGGACCTTAGGGTTACAGTTTGGGTTAAGGTTAGTGCATAGATAGTTGTGTATGTAAGGTTTAGTGTAGGTTTGTAAGATTTTTGGTGTGCTTGTGTTGTGTGTGTGTTTTTTGGAAAAGGTATTTGTTTTGTTTTGTTAATTGTTGGGATTGTGGTTTGTCGGGCATGTGAAGTTTGGTGCTTTTAAACTGTTGGTCATCTCAGTTGTAGATCTTCCGGTCTCGGTGTTCTCGTCATCGGTGTTTTGGCATGTCGGTGTTTTCAAGTAGACCCATGTGGTGTGTGTGTGTGTGTGTGTGTGTGTGTGTGTGTGTGTGTGTGTGTGTGTGTGTATACCAGACAAAGTCAAAGTGCAGGTATTAATGTACATATGTTGTCCTCCCCTCACAGGTGGGAATGGGGTTTGGGGTCTCCCCTTTTGGAAACTGATGCCATTATCTCTGCAGATTCTAACAATGATGATAGGAATAGTGAGGTACAGGTGGGATTGACAGGGGCTGAATCTGTGCCATTGGTTGGCATCCCACTCTTGCCCACACCGTCTCTGCACACAGTGACAATGTTCACACATACCCCATCACCAGTGGCCACAGATGATGGACAGTTGGCAGGTGGTAGCATTGAACAGATTAGTGTGGTGACTATAGCAGGTGTGAGTGTAGACACTGGCCATAGCCAGAGTGCAGGCGAGGTCCCACACAGTTGGATGGACAAGGGTGCTTGCAGGAGGAATGCTGCTCATTGGGCCACTGTTGCAAGTTCCACAGAAGGAGTCACCAGACGAGTGTTCCGGGCTGTCATGGATGCATTAGTGAATGCAACAATACACAAATACTCAGGGTGGTGGATGCAACTCTCCCTGGTTTACGTGGTGACACACATGACCTTGTTGAGGCCACATGTCAATATACTGAGGTCATGAATAGATGGTGGAGTGAGACCTTGGTAATCCTTGACTGTGGCATGTCTGTGCTAGAGCATGTGGTGGGAGATGGGCATCAGCCACATGGACATAGGTCATCACTAGCAACAGCTGAGAGTTTATGGGACCATGCACCTTCACACTCCCTTAGTGGCAGTGACACCAGCACTACGGAAGGGGGGTTGCTTTCCACATCACACCGGAGCAGGCCATGGCCACGTGGTCCTGTCCAGTCCTGTCAGGGGCACAGATCCACCAGACAGCAGTCACCATCAGAAAGGAGTACTGCATCTAACCTTGGGCCTGATGGTGCCAGTGATACCCCTGGCAGGACCAGTTCCCATGTCTGTGGCCAGAGACAATGACCTGGACACCCTCCTATGTATGGTACACAGCTGCCCAAGGTACCTTTGTGTAGGGAAGCCACATGGCGTGACTGTATGCATACAGACACACAAACATCTGTATCACAGGCAGGTCACCTCCAGACACACACAGCACCTCTGCACAGCTCATCTATTGGATACCCCTCCAAACACACACACATGATGTCAACCATGTGGCCTGGCCTAGGCCTTTGGCAAACCCACACCACACCCTGTGCATATGAGGATTCCTGTGCTACATCCCTGTCATCCATACCATTGATGCAGGGACATGCTAATATGGGTCTGATGCACAGGGTGAATATAATACAGTGTAGCTATGTAATATTATGTAAGGTGCTGTCTGCTACAATTTGTTATGAGTACACATACAGGTGTATGTACCTTATTAGCCAGATGCATTATTGCTGTTAGTACCACTGACTGAATGTAGTCTGACATGCGGTATTCTGTTTGTGTCCCAGGTGCCTGTGTGTCTGCAGGCTGTGGCCCTGCAGACATTCCCAAGAGGGAGTATGCCAGACTGTAAATACACCATCTGTGTCATAGGCAAGGTACAGCTTTAAATGTACATGTACCAGGTGTACATGCATGCAACAGTGTGTGACGGACGCTTTTGTTAGACAGTGTGACCCTGCATACATACCCCTTGTCACAGACAGGTAGCCTTCAAACATATCATCTCAGTGTTGTGTACTACCACAGGCTCATACATACATAACAGGTTACTGCAGTACTGTCAGCAGGTCCCTCACAAGTGTAGCCATTACATTAACTGCAACAGATTCACCTGTCAACACCTGTTGGCTCTGCCATTTTTTTACCATGCACTAAACCCTGATGCAGTTGATGAGGGCATGCACGATACTGTGTTATGACAGGTCTGTGGTATGTATTCCTGAGTCCACTGGGTAGAACAGGAAGATAAAATGGTATATCCTTTGCATACACACAGTAAGGACTGACACATGGGATGTGCACACAGTAACATAAACAGTTGGCAATACACAGATTAGTAAACCTACATTTCCACCATTATGTACTGTACTACTACATACACATGACATGCCCCACATAGATTATGAGCATGGGACATAACACACTACCTCTTACAACATGTAATGTTCTGAATGCCGCCATGGATGGTGAGATAACCCACTAGACAGAGGATGTGGAGTCATGTATTGCTCCTACAAGCTTGGACAAGTGATAGTGTAGCAGATGTTGTATCAGCCTGATGTTTCAGTCAGGTATCATGCATGATGCTAACATAGGTTCATAGGTTCATAGGTTCATACTAGGCTATCTGCCCTAGGGCATTTATAAGCCTAGCCAGAGTGTGTTTGGCTTTCGCCACCCATTTTAAATAAATTTTGCTATGCCCTTTTTCGAGGTTAGTATACTGTGCCTCTGTCTAAAAGTGACACAGAAGTGATACCCGGGGTAAACCTAAGATCTCCCATCCACTCATCAAGATTCCTCTTGAAGAGATTCAATGAGAGACTCTGCCTAACCTGGACTGGGATTTTGTTCCAGAGTGAAGGGAGCCTCTGGGTTATGAATCTGTCCCTCTAGCATGTCCTATTTATTTCAGTGCTGAGATTCAAGTCTCTCGAGCGCGTAGCTCGATGGGATTTGGATTTTCTGAGGTGCAGCATGTCCATTAATTCCGGGTTGGACATGGCTTTATACATCAGGCACAGATCGCCTCTGAGCAGGCGGTATGCCACCGAGTAGAGCTGGAGTTTCTTTAACCGGGCAACATATGGCATCTGTTTGAGCCCTTTGATCCTCTTGGTGAGGTACTTTTGGGGTCTCTCCAATTGCTGCAGGTGTCTGGTAAGGTACATCCCAAAAGGGGCATTGTACTCAATTATGGGCCTGATGAGGGATGAGTAAAGAGGCACGATGACCTCCCCTGATCTAGATGTGAATCCCTTCATGATTAGGTGGGCTATATAAAATGTTTTTCTAACCACTTTGGCCACGTGGTTTTCAAATGAGAGATTGCTATCAACTTGGGTCCCCAGGTCCCTAATTACTACTTCCGTACTTAATGGATTACCACCTATGTAGTAATTTGTGGGCACTTTGTTTTTGCCAAAGGGGATGACTATACACTTTTTGGCGTTTAGCTTGAGGCCATGGTTCTGGCACCAGTTGTCTGTTTCTATGAGGCCCTTTTGTAGGATGCTTGTGTCAGCTGGAGAGTCGATTATGGCGCCTAGTTTGCAGTCATCTGCAAACTTGGTCAGCCACAGTCCTTCCGTATTGGCCTGTACCTCCGAGAAATATATACCGAACAAGAGAGGTCCCAGGACTGAGCCTTGTGGGATGCCACTTGTAACTGGTTTGGAGTCTGACATGGCTCCATGAATTCTAACCATGTGGGTTCTGTCCTTGAGCCAGTTTGCAACCCATCTAGTGACATAGGGGTTTATATTTAAGCTGGTGAGCTTATCTATAATGCCCGAGTGGGGTATTGTATCGAAGGCTTTTGCGAGGTCCAGGTAGGCTGTGTGGACCACCTTCCCCTTGTCAATGGCCTTGGTGACTGTTTCAAAGAAATCGACCAGTTTTAAGAGGCAGGATCTGCCCTTAACAAAGCCGAACTGGGTAGGATCCAGTGTCTGTAGGTCCCAAATATCTTTATTTATGAGGTCCATGATGATCCTTTCCATAGCTTTGCTGACCAAGCTAGTCAGGCTTATGGGGCGATAGTTTCCAGGATCCATCGAGGCACCAACTTTGTGGAGAAGGACCACTGTTGCTGTACGCCACTCCTTGGGTACATATCCTGTGGTAAGGCTGAGATTGAACAGTAGTTTTATGTTTGGGTTTAGCTCTTCTTGGAGTTCATGTAGGATGCAGCCCGGGACACCGTCTGGTCCCATGGATGCTGTGTTTTTTGCTTTGGAGAGGGCGGCTCTTACCTGAGCATCTGAGATGTCAGGGGGGCAGCACTCTGCTGAGATAGATATTTGCCCTTTTGGTGGGGAGGGGGGAGAGAAGTTTGCGCTGAACCTGTCAGCTAGGATGTTGGCAATGTCTGTGGGTTTGGTGTATTTTTTGTCATTTTGGACTAATTCTGAGCATATCTGGGAATTCCCACCCAGGTTCCTAACATAACTAAAGAAAGCCTTTTGATTATCCTTAGTGTCCTGTGCAATTTTTCTATCGAAGCTGGCCTTAGATGATTTTATGAGTGCCCGTAGTTTTTTGCTAATACTGATCAGAGATGCCTTCCCTTTTTGGGATTTTGCTCTATCATGTAGTAGCTTCCTCCTTCTATTGTATAGTTTGTTTATGGCTGGGGTCCACCAGACAGGACACCTGCCTTTGGAGGATTGGGTCTTGGTTTTATTTGGGATTGTATGATCCATGCATTCCTGAAGGTGTTCATAGAATGCGTTTATAAAGGATTCTACGGTCTGGGCCATATTTTCCACAGGCCCGGGGGCTTTGAAGGATTCCACCTCGGTTTTGAGGAGTGTGAAATTTGCTTTAGAGAAGTTTTTCACTGTGGTTTTCTGGGCAGGGGTTGGGATCGGGATGTGAATATCCAGTGAGATTAGTTTATGGTCTGATCTTACCAGTGAGGGATACACTTCTGGTCTGGAGCATAGAGTCCCCATGTTTGTGATGATCAGGTCCAGTATGTTTTCCCCTCTTGTGGGAGTGGTAACAAATTGTTCCATAGCATTTGAGTTTATACATTCTAGGAACCTTTGGGCTAGGATGTTGGAGCTAGAGTAATGCTCCCAGTCTATGTTTGTGTAGTTGAAGTCGCCCAATATAATGGTGTTTGGAGAGACCTTCATATTTTCCAGTGTTCTCAGGAAGGCCGAGTGGGGTTCCTGGGTTTGGGAGGGTGGTCTGTAGCAGGCTATAAACTGGAAGGCAGTTTTACCCACTGTTAGTTGCACATGGATAGTCTCTGATGCTTCGTGCTGTGCCACCAACATGAAGGTGTGGGTATCTTTGACAAATATTGATACTCCCCCTCCTTTTGTGGTTCAGTCCAAGTTTTGGGGCCGAAAAGCATGGTATGAGGTATAACCTGGTAGTGCTGGGGTGCTCTCGGGAGCCTTGAACCAGGTTTCTGTTACTGCACAGATATCAATGTTCTCCATGCTAAGGAGAGTTTTGAGTGCATGCATCTTGAGGTTTAGACTTCTGGCGTTGAGTAGCACTACTCTTAGTTTCTTATCCCTTGTGATACCTATGGAGGTGGGTTTGTCTTTTTAGCATTGCCTAAAAAAGGCACTATGGGGGTGGCAAGAGCCTTTGCCAATATCCAAAAACCCAGGGGTGACAGGTGCAAGCCATCCCTAGTGAAACATCGTGGCTTGTCGAGCATGTCATCCCAGGCTAACAGGCATTGGATCCCCTTTGAATGACACCAATACTTAAGCCAATTGTTGAAATTGATCATCTTGTCTTCATATTGCGGCATCATTCTTGGTGAGGGTAAGATGCTACTCAAGGTCAGGATCATATCGGCCTGGGCTACATGCGTGTGTTACTACCCTCACTATGGCCACTCTGGCAACAATATCACATACATGGGCATTGTTAAGGGACACAGACCACATATAGTTTGCCAAAAAAAAAGAAAAGGTCTAAGTGGTTTCCTGCCTTTCCTGTGCCTGTAACTAATATAGTCCAGATTCAGCTTTGATGTATCCAGGACTGTTTGTAAGCTTCAGAGCGGTGCCAAAAAGTCTGCTCTTCAATTGTTCCCTTAGATCTGCTAGTTCTCTCCTCTCCTGCACTTTTACTAGCTTATTAGTCTACCACTTTATCAGACTTCTTGTAGCAATTATTGTAGCACACAAAAGTGCTATCAGCACTAAACATTCTATAAGGAAACAGCTCCAGTACTTATTATTAATGTCCACCCCTCCAGGCATATCTAAAGGTCAGTTCCTTGTGATTTCTCCTATTAACCTGGTGAACTTGGGCATCCTGAGGCAATGTAGCAACTGCCTCATGTACACTAACAATCCTCTCCTCTTACCTCCCAACACTCAGACTTGTGAGAGATGCACTTATATATCCAAATTAGAAGCCACCCACTCTCCAGCCAAGACCAGAATAGCTGGTTAAGCGGAGAAGGTCAACACTTTCACCACACCACATGGAACAAATAACCCTCCAAAACACACAGCAGCACTGCCTTCACATAAAAACACAAACCACACAACCACCTTTGTGGAGGCTCTTATTAAAAATCTACCCAAACAGCAGAGATCTACCCAAACAGCAGAGGTCTCCATTGCATAAGCACACTCAACCACCACAACACAACACCAATCACCAGACACATATCTCTCCTAAACAGTGTGCCACTCAACCAAAGACCCCATGGCAAAACAGCATGCTCAACACACTAGTCATATGTGACTCGATAGTAAGGCACACTGATCTCCCACTCACTAGGTTGAATAAGGAGAAAGTAACAGTCAGCTGCTTTTCAGGTTACAGGATCTGCCACATAATGCATGCACTCAGGTCCCTCAACAACAGGTAAAAATATGACTCTGTCATTGTACATGTAGGTGTGAATGACCTGAGACGTACCTCCATGGACTACATGAAAAGAGACATGGAGTAGCTCTCGGATTATGTAGCCCAGGTGGGTATGACCTTAGCCCTGAGCAGCATCCTACCATCACCCAGAATGATACCACAGTACAAGCAGAAAATGATTCATTTCAACAATTGGCTAAGTTTCTGGTGTCATTCCAAGAGGATCCAGTGTCTGTCTGCCTGGGATGACATGATTGACAGACCTTGATGCTTTGCCAGAGATAGACAACATCTGTCACCCCTTGGCTTCCGGATACTGACCAAGGCTCTTGCCACCCCTATAGTGCCTTTTTTAGGCTGTGTTCCAAAGACCGAATTACCACCATAACAGCTACAAACAGATGCAATCTGACGGTCAGGCTGCTCAGTGCTAGAAGTGTAAGTATCAAAATGCACTCACTCGTAGCACCCCTTAAAATGGAGAACATCGACATTTGTGCTATAACAGAGACCTGGTTCAAAGCAGCAGAAAGTACCCTTGCACTACCAAGCTATAACTCATTTCACACCTTTTGGCCTGAGAACTTGGACCGAAGCTCCATAGGCAGTGGTGTTTCCATATTCATAAGGCATGCCCACACCTCCAGACTGGTAGCTCAACATAACACATCAGAGATACTTCAGGTGCAGCTAACATTGGGTAAGACAGTGATTTAGGTCATAGCCTGCTATAGGTCCCCAACCATGTCCCAAGACTAACACTCCACGTTCCTAAGCACCATGGAGAATATTAAGGTCCATCCTAACAATCTTAGACTGGGTGACTTCAACTACCCCTTCATTAACTGGGAAAACTACTCATGTAGCAATACACTTGCCCAAAGTTTCCTGGAATTCATTAATTCTAATGCCCTGGACCAACTCGTTCATACTACAGCTAGAGGTAGCAACATCCTTGACCTGATCATTACTAACATGGGCGACCGTTGCTCTACACCAATAGTCAATTCCTCTCTGGTTAGATCAGACCACAAACTAATCACCTTGGAAATCCACATCCCTCCCACCCCCCTGCAAAGGTAACCACCAAGACAAACTTCTCCAAAGCTAATCTTGGGCTTCTAAAAACAGAGGTAGCTAACTTTACAGCACCCATGCAAATGGAGAATAGCTGCATGACTGCTGAATCATACACCAATGCACTCTACGAACACATACACAAATGCATGGATCTCACCATACACAATAGAACCAAGGCATTCTCTTCTAAAAAAAGGAAGCCAATCTGGTGGTCCCCTGCCATAAACAAACTCTACAACAGAAAAAAGAAACTGATGCGGAATAAGGTGAAGTCCCAAGACTGGAAAAACTCCCTTATCAGCTTCAACAAAAGGTTGAGATCCCTCATCAAATCCTCTAAAGCTAGCTATGAAAGCAGAATTGCAGCAGATAGTAAAGACAACCACAAGACTTTCTATAGTTATGTGAAGAATCTCCACGGCAATACCCAGATTTGCTCTGAGCTATTGCACAATGGTACTGCCTATACCGAACCAATAGATATTGCTAATATACTGGCCGACAGATTCACTGCCAGTTTTACCCCCCAAAGGACCAATCACAATACCAGGAGATTGTCAGGCACCCAGTATTACTGTTGCACAGGTTAAAACAGCACTGTCCAAGACCAAGAATACAGATTCTGTGGGATCTGACAATATCCCTGGCTGTGTTCTACATGAACTACAGAGTGAACTGGCACCACACCTGTGTGTCCTGTTCAATCACAGCCTCACCTCAGGCTTTGTCCCTACTGAATGGTGCACTGCTACAGTCATCCCTCTCCACAAAGGAGGAGCAACTACAGACCCTGGGAACTATCACCTCCATTAGCCTGACAAGTCTGATATGCAAAGCTATAGAACGCATCATCATGGACCTAATAAACAAGGATATAGGGAATCTCCAAACTCTGGATCCCACACTATTTGGTTTTGTGAAGGGTAGATCATGCCTACTCAACCTGGTCGACTTCTTTGAGTCAGTCACCAGAAATGTCGATGAAGGCAAGGAGGTTCATACAGCCTTGATCTGGCCAAGGCCTTTGATACCATTCCCCATGGAGGAATCATAGAAAAACTCACTAAGTTAGGCATCAACCCCTATATCACTAGGTGGGTTGCAAACTGGCTCAGAGATAGAAGCTACAGTATGAAAGTAGAAAGTAGCAGACTCCAAGTTAGACTGCCGACCAGTCATGAGAGACGTCCCACAGGGTTTGGTCCTGGGTCCTCTCCTGTTTGGTATCTACTTCTCTGAAGTTCAGGCCAACATGAAGGGACTCTAGTTGACAAAGTTCTCAGATGATTGCAAGTTGTCAGCTATTATTAACTCACCAATTGATGTTGACATCCTGCATAAAGGCCTCACTGAGACCAACGACTGATGTCAGAACCATGGCCTTAAGCTCAATGCCAAAAAATGTGTCGTCATCCCCTTTGGGAAAAATTTGCTTCCCATAAATTACCACATCGATGTTAGTCCACTGAACACAGAAAGCGTTATAAGAGATCTGGGAACACAGGTTGACAGCAACCTCTCTTTTGACCACCACATTGCCACTGTGGGCAAAAAGTCCTTCTATGTGGCACATCTCATTACTAAGGGTTTTGCACCCAGGAAGAAAGAGGTCATTGTCTCCCTCTACTCTTCCCTCATTAGGCCAATCATTGAGTACAATGGCCCATTTGGCATGTACCTCACTAGACACCTGCAACAACTGGAGAGGCTGCAAAAGTACCTCACAAAGATGATCCTAGGCCTTTAAAAATTGTCCTATACGGACAGACTCAAACAACTCCAACTATTCTCTGTCTCATATCGCCTACTTAGAGGTGATCTCTACTTGACTTACAAAGCCATGTCTGACCCGGCTCTGTTAGAAATAATGCATCTAAAGAAATCTCAGTCCCTCTGCACCACATACTCCAGAGACCTCAACCACAATCAGCAGAACATGCTGGAGGGACAGGTTCATAACCCAAAGATTGTCCATACTATGGAATAGACTTCCCATACATGTCAAACAGAGAACCACACTTGCCCCCTTCAACAGAAATCTTGATGAATGGATGGGAAATAGAAAATTCACCCCAGGGATCACTCCAGTGGCTCTACTCAACAGAGGCACTGGGAACTAATGTTGAGTGGCACAATGCCAGGGTAATCCTATGGGCTAGGCTTGTAAATGATCCAGGGCCATTAGCCTAGCACACACCTATGAAACTTTGAATCTAAACATCTGGATATTCCATAGACTTCTGTACAGAGGACTGGTATGGCTAGCACAATGGTTTAACATGCTGCATGTGAGACAGATGCTGTTACTACACTATATAAAGTAGTGCTATTGGGAGGTGGTTAAACAAGCGAGGATGGTACACCAATCAAAATGGTATCAGCCAAACAGGATATGATCTTCAGCCAAAGACACACACACACACACACACACACACACACACACACACACACACACACACACACACACACACACACACACACACACACACACACACACACACACACACACACACACACACACACAGACACACACACACAGTTACCAGTATTGAGATTAGAACCCCTACTTTTCTAGTTATTTCTACTATAGGGTTATGCAGTTATCAGATGTGCCATGGAGCTTACATGATTTCTCCTAGTCCCAAGGTACTTCTAAGGTGAATGACATCAGCAGGCCTAGTAAAGTAGGGTGATGGGCTATTTACAGGGTGGTACACAAATCAAAATGGTATAACCCACATGGTATATGATTCTCATACACACACACACACACACACACACACACACACACACACACACACACACACACACACACACACACACACACACACACACATACACCCACACACAGTTGCCAGTATTGAGATTAAAACCCCTACTTATCTAGCTATTTATACTATAGTATTATGCAGTTATTAGACATGCCACAGAGCTTACAAGATTTCTCGTAGTCCCAAGGTACTTCTAATGTGAATGACATCAGCAGACATAGTAAAGTAGGGTGATGGGACATTTACAGGGTGGTACAGAAATCAGAATAGTATAACCCACACAGTGTATAATTCTCTCTCTCTCTCTCTCTCTCACACACACACACACACACACACACACACACACACACACACACACACACACACACACACACAAACAGTTGCCAGTATTGAGATTAGAACCCCTACCTATCTAGTTATTTCTACTGTAGTGTCACACAGTTATCAGACACACCACGGAGCTTACATGATTTACCTAATCCCAAAGTACTTCTAAGGTGAATGACATTAGCAGGCCTAGTAAAGTAGGTACAGAGTGGTACACAAATCAAAATGGTATAACCCAGACAGCATATGATTCTCACACACACGCACTTGCTGGTACTGAGATTAGAACCCCTGCCTATCTAGTTATTTGTACTATAGTGTTACTCAGCTATCGCACATGCTGCAGAGCTTACTGGGCTGACAACTGGCCAAAGGTGAGGTAAACTGTTACAGGTGCCAGAAAATCTGCCTTCAGTTTTTCCCTTAGAGTTTGCTAGTTCTTTCTTTCCTGCATTTCAAATAGGCTAATAGCTTTGCACTTCAACAGGTTTATTTATCAAGTATTCTAGCATACCTGAGAGCCATCAGCAGTAGTTGTTCCTCACAGAATTATCTCCAGTACTTAGTAGTTATGATTACCCCTCCTGGCATGATTAAAGTGCAGTTCTCTGTGCTTTTGCCCATTAACCTGGTGCACTTGGGCATTCTGAGGCACTGTAGAAACTGCCTCATGTACACAGACAATCCTCTCCTCTAAACTCCCAACACTCAGACTTGTGAGAGATACCCCTATATCACCAAATTGGAAGATATGCAATCTCCAGTGAAGACTGGACTAGCTGGTCAAGATGAGAAGGGTCAATACCTGCAACACACTACATGGAACACATACCCCTCCAGAACACACACTATCACAGCTCCGACATACAAACGATAACAACACACCCACCTTCACAGTAGCACTAAATAGACATTTACCCAAACAGTGGAGACCACCAAGACAGACACCTACTCGACCACCACAACACAGCACAAACCACAGGACACATATCTCACCTACACAGTGTGCCCTTCAACCTAAGCCCCAAAGGCTAACCACCTTGCCCGATACAGTAATCATAGGTGACTCAATTGTGAGGCACACAGATGTCCCACTCACTAGTCTGAACATTTTTTTATTTTATTTTTATTTTACATTTGTTGACCGGGATAGTCCGACTGGATGCATGTCCATTTTCAGCAGAGGCCCGGGGAGAAAAGCTCCAAGGGTAATCAGATACAGCATTGCATAATACCAGCATTACATATTACAAACAGACTATTTACAGAGATTACATAAGTAAGCAAGTTAAACAAGTTCCACAGGTTAGAGTTAATCCTGAGCACAAGTCAGGATTAAATTAAATTACACAGTAAGCTGGTTAACAGATTTATACACATTCTAGAGAGAGTTAGCCAGGCTTGATACCTTGACATAGCCAGTTAAGTGACAAATGTTGTTTGAGTCTAGTTTTAAATTGACCTAAGGTGGAAAGTAAGGTAATATCGTCTTACAGAGTTTGCAAAGAGAGAGTCACCAGCTGTGTTATTAATTTTGCTAGTCTGAATTAGTAGTTTGTTAGAGGATCAAAGTGGTCTAGGATTGTTATAGGGGGTGATAATATTTTTAAGTGCAGGAGTATTGTCTGGATTATAGAGGATTTTATAGGCCATAATCAGTTGGTTATACTGGATTAGGCTGGGTAGTTCAAGCCACCCAAGCTGATTTAGATTGATGCAATGATGTGTCCTAAAAGGCAGCCCAGTGGCAAACCTGGCAATGTGGTTGTAGCAAATTGAGAGTTTGTTAAGGACAGTCTTGTTTAAATTCGAGAGTAGAGGGGATGCATATAGAAGGGCTGAAAGAAGGTGAGAGTGAGCTATGGCAATTTTAGCTGGAGGGGTTAGGAAGGCTTTTATTCTGTAAAGTAACCCTAGTTTTTTATTGATGGTTTTGATAGTTTGGTTAACATGTAAGTCAAATTTTAGATTATTATCCATGATGACACCTAATAGTTTTGTAGAGGAGTCAGGGGAGATTATTGTGCCATCATTTGAATTTATGGTAAAGGTGAAAGCGTTAGACCTATGTGTTGGTGAAAATAACAGCATTTTAGTTTTTTGGGGATTTAGGATCAGACAACATTCAGAAAGCCAGTTTTCTATTGTATTAAAGGTGGTCTGGGCAGTTGACCATAACTCTATTGGAGATGTGGCCAAGCAAATCAGAGTAGAGTCATCAGCATATTGGATACAGCTGACTTTTGGGATGACAGTATAAAGGTCGTTAATGAAGATGGAGAACAGCAAGGGCCCTATTATAGAACCTTGTGGTACTTCAAGGTTGTTAGGTAGAAGGTTAGAGAGTTTGTTCTGCCAGAGGACAGCCTGCTGTCGACCATTCAGGTAGGATTGAAACCATTGAAGGGCTCTAGTATCTAGACAGAATGTTTGCAGTGTGTGGATTAAAAGTTGGTGATCAACCATATCAAATGCCTTGGAAAGATCCAAGAAGAGGGCTGAGGATATATCATTATAGTTGCGATTATGGTTAATGGTGTTGGTAAAGGCTAGGAGGGCTGAAGTAGTGCTGTGATGAGGACGGAAGCCATGCTGAGTGTCTGCCATAAGGTGATTCTGGATTAGGTGGTGCATGAGTTGTCTATGAATACATTTTTCCATAATCTTTGCAAGTGGAGAGAGTATAGCTATTGGCCTATAACTGGAGAATTCTGTAGAGCTGCCTCCTTTGTGAAGTGGGATTACTTAGGATATTTTCCAGATGGAGGGAATTTTAGCTTCTACTATGGTTCGATTGATTAGTATTGAGACGGGATAAGCAATAGCATCAGCTGATTGTTGTAGGTACTCGGCAAGGAGTTGATCAGCAGAAAGTGTAGTGGGTTTTAATTTTTTGATCAAGGTACATGGAGGAGGTAACAGTCAGCTTTCTATCAGGTGCCAGAATCCAACACATAACACACACAGTCAGGTCACTCCACAACAACAAGTATCACTCTGTTATTATCCATGTGTCTGTGTGAATGACCTGAGATGCACATCCATGGACTATACGAGAAGAGACATGGTAGAATTCTCAGATTATGTGAGTCAGGCAGTTATGGCAGTAGACCCGAGCAGTATACTACTGTCACCCTGAATGATACCACAGTACAAACAACAAATGATTGAATTCAACAATTGGCTTATGTGTTTGGTCTCACTCTCATGGGATCCAGTATCTGTCTGCTTGGGATGGGAAGACAGACTGCGATGGCTTGCCACAGACGACCTGCATCTGTCACCCTTCGGTTTCCAGGTACTGGCTAAGTGTCTTGCCACCCCTATAGTGGCTTTTTCAGCAGTGTTCCAAATCAAATTACCACCATAACAGCTACACATATACGCAATCTGAGGGTCATGCTGCTCATCACTAGACATCTATATCTCAAAATGCAGCCACTCGCAACACTCCTCAAAATGGTGAACATTGATATTTGTGCTGTAATGGAGACCTGTTTTACAGCAGCAGACAGCACCCCTGCACAACCAGCCTACAACTCATTCCACACCTGTCAGCCCCAAAACATGGGCCATGACTCCAAAAGTGATGGGGTCTCCATATTGATAATGGATATGCACACATCCAGAGTAGTATCCTAGTATAATGCATCTGTGATACGTCAGGTACAACTGACATTGGGTAATAGTGCAATCCAGGTCATAGCCTGCTATACGTCCCCATCCATGTCCCTAGACTCTCAATCCTCATTCCTCAACAGCCTGGAATCTATCAAGGTCTAACCCAACACTCACATACTAGGAGAGTTTAACTACCCCTCCATCAAGTGGGATAAATACTCATGTACGAATACACTGGCCGAACGCTTCCTGGAATACATCAGTTCCAATGGCCTGACCAGCTCATTCTGACACCAAGTAGAGGAAGCAGCATCTTGACCTGTGTTGATTCCTAACATATGAGACCATTGCTTGACAACAGTAATCAATTGCTACCTGGTCAAATCCAACATAAAGTAATCACCATGGAAATCCACATCTCACCCACACCCCCTGCAAAGGTAACCACCTTGAACATCTTCTCCAAAGCTGACTTTGGAATCATAAGAACAGAGGTGGCTAAATTCACAGCACCCATGCCAATGGAAAATACATGCATGACTGCTGAATCATACACAAATGCACTGTACAAAGATGTACATCAATGCATGGAACTAGCCATACCCAACAGAACCATGACACTCACCTCCAAACACTGGAGGCCAATCTGGTAGTCCCCTGCCATTAATAACCTGTACAACAGAAGGAAGAAACTGTTGCAGAAAAAGGTGGCGCCCCAAGAGTGGTAAAACATCCTTATTAGCCACACCAACAACTTGAGATCCCTCATGGAATCATCTAAAACTGCTTATGATGTCAGAATTGCAGCAGACACTGACACCAATAACAAATCCTTTGATAATTATACCAAGAACCTCCACAACAATACCCAGATGTGCTCTGAAGTACTGCACAGTGCTACCTCCTATAATGTGCCAACAGATATTGCCAACATTCTTGCCAAGACATTCAGTGCCAGCTTTATCCCTCTCTCCCCCCTAGGGGAACAGTCAGAATGGCAGAGGAAAGCCAGGCACCCAGGAGTACTTCACCCAGGTTACACCTGCATTGTCCACAAGCAAAATACAACTTCCATGGGACCCCAAATAATCCTAGGCTGTGTTATACATGAACTACAGAGAAACATGGCACAACATCTGTGTGCTCTATTAAATCACAGACTCCCCTCAGGATTTGTCCTTCCCAAATGGCATACTGCTACAGTCATCCCTCTCCATAAAGGTGTGGCTACTATAGACCCAGGGAATTATAAGTCCATTAGTCTTACATGTTTAATATGTACAGCTATGGAGCACATCAGCAAGGACCTGATCGACAAACATATAGGTAATCTCCTAACTCTGGACCCCACACAGTTTGGCTTTGTGAAAGAGAGATCATGCCTGCTCAACCTGTTTGACTTCTTTGAGTCAATCACCAGGGCTGTGTATGACAGTAAGGCCCTGCATACAGCCTACATCAATCTGGCCAAGGCTCTTGATACCATTCCTCAGTCAGGAAGTAGGGATGAACACACTAAACTAGGCACCAAGCCCTATATCACTAGGGGGTTGCAAATCAGCTCACAGATAGAACACACAGTGTGAAAGTAGTGAGCTCCATGTCAGTTATTGCATGCACTGCACACTTCTAAAGTGAATGACAACAGCAGATCTTGTGAAATAGGGCAATGTGAAGTGTACTGAGTGGGAAGAGTCTCCTAATATTTGGACCTATGGAGACAGACACACACACACACACACACACACACACACACACACACACACACACACACACACACACACACACACACACACACACACACATACACACACACAGGTGATGTGATATTATAAACTCAACCTCAGTACTGTTACACAATGGGGCTCACCTTTTATGCTGGCACGTGCAACTGTTTATGACTGGGATGCCACTGTCCACAGCAGGACATCACTGTATGTCATCCAGGGTATCCGTGTGTGTGACTCACTCTGTCTGTGTCCTCCTGTGTGTCTCTCTCTCTCTCTCTGTATCACTGTCTGTCTCTCAGTTCCCCACATCTATGTGTGTGTATGCTTGACATATGTAGTTATCTGTTGCTTGCCCATAATATATATGGGCCACTTAAAGCTAGCTGAGGGTAATCCTGTCTCATGTGTGTGTGTGTGTGTGTGTGTGTGTGTGTGTGTGTGTGTGTGTGTGTGTGTGTGTGTGTGTGTATTTGGGGACAGTTGAGGTGTACATAGCTGTCTGTATGCACGGACATATATACACAATACAGTCATATATTCCGATGTGGGTTCCAACATGTTCTGTGATTCTCTAAGTGTAGAAGCATGCCCAGTGTGACCTTCTGTACTTAGGGTGGGACTCCATTCCAGAGATAGGTGTGCTCCAGTCCAGGGGTTTTGTGTGCTACAGTCATACCTCCCAGGAGTACATAGGAGTTTCCTGAGGATACTTGTTTTGTTTAGCAGACATTTTCTGACATATCTGTAGTTTGAAACTGCAATGTATTGTGTCATTGCCTAGTGCCAGACATCCTCAGATCATCACAGTGCTTTACCAGGGGAATACTATTTGTATGATGCATAGACCAATACTATGAGGGCAGCTATGTAAATTCTTGCCCAACAGGGCCATTTGTGAGGTGTGGCTACAGGCAGTGTAGTAATGACACACAGCTGTGTAAACAGTCCAGCAACCTGGTGATATACTGTCTGGGGATCTGCTGCTTGTGTGGTATCTTTCTAACCTGAGATGTCAAATCCTTGTGTGTGCATACCTCTGAGCTGTACATTTTTTGGCAGGTTGTCCAGGTGTTTGGCTAGAGGTTTCATCGTTTCTATGTACACATGTGTTTTTATGGCAAGTTAGTTACATATAATTGAATTGTGTTGTTACAAAATAATACAGACATTACTGTTTCAGAATACATAACCTTTAGACCATTCCCGCTACTGGAAACCCATCACCCTACCAACTTTCTTAGTATGTAAGCGTGATATTTACAACACATGCCTATCATTGTGCCTTTGTTCCACTGTTATTTCTACCCTTGTGCAGACATCTTGCTATCAGAGGTTGGGAGTTATGGGTGTGTGTACAGAGTGCATTCAGCTGTGCAGACATGTCCATTATTTGTAAGAGCAAACATAAGAAAATAGGATTATTGAAAATGACCACTGGCAACAGTACCACAAAGCACTTATATTCACAAAAGTCCTGGTACCTCTGCTACACATCCGTCAAGATGTCACTAGTCATTAATATGTGTAGTATATTCCACATAACACTGTGACTTCCAGGTATGTCAGTGGCAGAGCAGTGATTGTCACTGACATGCATAACAGTTGGCACTGGAGTTATCTGAACATTGCCCTGTGAAAGGCAGCACTGTACCTAGGGCAGTACAAGATGACTGCCAGGAGAACGTGCTGGCCAGATCTAGACAGTATTAATCACACATACACATAGCTTATTGACCCCTGCATATTGTGGACAGGCAACATGTTTTCATGTGTATTGGTACAGCCCTGACAATGTGTGCTATGCTGCTATTTCCATGCAAACATATGTTACTGCATTTGTGTGAGTATATGGGAGGCATACCTGTCAACTGTACCCATCTGCACAGACTGTGCTGATATTTGCTTTACATTTTGGTGCCATTTGCCATACTATAGTGCTCTGTCTTGGTGACTGGTGGCATATCAGGAAAGAGCCCAGGTCAGATTGTACTGGCATACATTTGAGTTTCAGACTTCTTATCATTCATAGCCTTACTGCAAATGCAGGTCCTGCTGTGCTATCACTGGGTGAAACTGTAGGGGGTTAATTCAACATTGCCACCAGTTGTGTGCCTTTACCAGACATTTCTCTGTGGTTTTCTACACCTGACTTGCTATATGGGTGTGGCAGGTGGTTATGGGACCCCCCAACCTGACATACATGCCTGTGACCTATGACCCCCCCCCCAATTAGTTCTACCCGCACATATACTGCAGTGGGATTAGCCACCTTGGGTACTACTGCATAGTGTTGAGGCCAGTTTTGGCCAGGCATTTCCTGATGTCCCACATAGCTGTCAGTTGTGTGTTGCTATTCCAGTAGGCCACCCCATTCCCTTGTATGCATGCAGCACTACCATAGATATGCTAGCAGAACATACTACTCCATTCATTTATTGTTAGGGAGACTGACTTACCTTGTGCTTGCAGCAGTTGTGAGGACGGTGCTTGAGGGCCACCTATGTTGGATGCACACAGTACACTACCTATACATGGTAAGTTACAGGTAATGTGATGTGTGTGTCATCCATTTTACTGTGTGTGCAAGTCAGAGAGAGGTGTCAGTCCCTGGGGTCTCCACAGTGTCAGTGTGTGTGCTATGTATTGCCTCTTTGCCAAGTTGTGAGCATACTGGGCATGTCTCTGTCTGCCTATGGGAGCAGGCTCAGGGGCCTCCTCCTGTGGGTCCCTCTGTGCCTGTGAGGACCTTGGTAATGGTGGTGGGCTGTATGGCCCTTCCCTTTGCTGTTCCTGCTGCATCTGTTCCTGCAGGATCATATTGTGTAGCATGGCACATACTATGAACATATGTGCACATGTGGCTGGAGAGTACTGCAAGGCTCCAACAGATATGTCAAGGCAGCAGAACCATGACTTGAGCATCCCAAAAACATGCTCTATAATGATCCTGTTTTGTGCGTGTGACTCATTATGGCATTCTTGTGTGGGTGTGTGTGCATTTCTGATGGATGTCATCATCCACAGCTCTAGTGCAAGCCAGCATCCCTCACCATATGGCCATATGGGATGCCCCCACCGGAAAATGCTTGGTACAGCTGTGACGAATGCCAGATGTGGGAGTTGTGATAGCTTCCAGGGCTGCAAGCACACACATTCATGATAATGTCCTAGGCATTGCACAAAACCTGGCAGTTGATGGAGGGGTATCACTTGTGGTTTAAGTAGCCCCTACCCTGTTTACTGGGTGGTACTTTGATGTGGATGTGTGTGCAGTCTATGGCACCCAGTACCTCTGGGTATTCTGCTACATGGTGGAAGAGATGCATATTTCTGGTCCTCTCCTCACGGGTGTTGGGGAAGTAAATGTGCTCACTGGCATGTGGTAGCATGGCATCCAGGAACTGGTGGAGTATCCTCGATTCAGATGCCTGTGAGACCCCCATGATGTCCCCAGTAGGCCTTTGGAATGTACCTGTAGCTAGAATTCTTAAGGCTACACATACCTTGGTATGCACTGGGATGGGTTCCCCTCTGTTGGTTCTAGCTCTGAGTTGAAGCTGGCATAGCTTGGTGATTTGCTGGAGTATGACTCTGTCCACCCTGTAGTGCTCTACTATCTCCAGATCATGTAGCCCCTGGTAGGTTACCATGGGTCTGAACACTCTTCTCCTCCTCCTTAGTCTGTGGTGGTTGTCAGCATTATCCTCCTCTCCATCATTAGCCTCTTGCACATACTGATGGATCAAAGCAATGACAGCCCCTTACATTTTCCAAGTTAAAATCCCCCTGCATGTATACACCAATGGTGCAGAGTTTGTGGGGAAAACAGACTGTAAGGTGTTTCCATACTTCATACTGTTGTGCTGCTGATGCTACCTGTATGATTGGCTGACTGTGATACATTCCAGCTGCTGTCTATATTACTCATGGCTTTGCTTTGGCCACTGTGAGTCTTAGAGGCATTAGTGTATGATTGCCTTCATTCTGCTGTTGCCCTTTTTAAATTATTTTATACTTACATCTCCTCCCATTTTCAGCTATGCAGCCACCTGCCAGATGTATTACTGAGTGCTTTCAATGGCCCATTGTGGGTTGCAGACTCCCATATTGCTGATTTGTACTGCATTTCCCTTGTTCTGCTACTTACTTTTGCTTTTCCTATATCCTTCCTGTTTCAGCCCCTAGCTAGTGTAAACAGCAAGAAATGGCCCTCCACTGGGTGTGAACATGCTCCTCAGTTCATGGACTGAGACTATACAACCTCAGACACACACCCACACTTAGGTGTGCTTAGCTAAGCAGAAACCCAGGCAACAGAGCTCCAATTGTCTTACAGCAAGCATGACACACCCCTTTTTCATATTACTTGCCCCTCCAGCCTACACGATCATGTTAGACTACCTATATGGTTAGGTGCAGTGTGAAACTTAGAAGAAATTTGTGATTCAATATATGTCCCCTCATTAACATACCCCACTAACTTAATCCCTAGTTACTGCACTACACATGAGCCTTTCCCCCTTAGCAACCACTTTTCCCTGCCATTGCTTACTTTCTGCATGCCATTGATTATAATGGCAGAATGCAGATTTCTGTAATACTTATGTTTTCCCCCTTTTTTTTATTTTCTGCCCCCTCCCATTTGCATACCACTTCCCACACATTCAATGGCCGAGATTGCCCAACAAAAATAAAAGTTTAATTTTTATTCATAGGGAGCGTTTTTCCATGCCAATGGCCATATATTTGGCCATTGGCATGCATAATCACTCTAATACATGCTTTATTGAGAGCTGACATGCCTCCATTGTTTTTTTTGCAGAAATGTATTCGGTTAGTAACTGAATATATTTCTGCAACTAACACTGTTCCTGCATGGAGACCTGGCAGGTTGGTGAATCACTAATTCACCTCATTTGCATGGTTTTCACCAGAAAATGAGGTGATTAGCATATTGTATGGGTTTCTGTGCAGGAACAATGTTAGAACACTCATGCATGTCAAAATAGCTGGCACCTGGATCGTGAGGTGGCCATTTTTCATGCAGGAGTGGCTACACTGTTCCTGCACAGAAAATTTTCATTCGGGAATCCTGGGGAATGTCATTGGAGGCAAAGTTGTAACATGCACAAAAGAAAAATGCAAACCAGATTGTCAATGTTACACCCAAAACACTAACTACCAACACTAAGGAACAAACACATAGACCTACATATGCGGAGGTGCTCACTTATAATCTACCCAAACTTCCAAGACCTCCTAAAAGCATCTGTCAGTGGCACCATGCACATTAGACAGCACCTCCCACAAGACATAACTCTGAGAATCATAGTAGCCCTGACAAGCTCATAAGGCAATACACTACACAGCCAAACACTCTGGTTATTGGGATCCCATTGTAAGAAATAATGATGTCCCCCTTACCAGGAGAAGATCACAGTGAGCTGTCTGGCTGGAGCTAGGATCTGCCAGCTCATGCATGCACTTAGGTCTTTAAACATAAGTACCAGTATGACATGGTCATAATCCATGTGGGCATAAATGACCTAAGACATACTTCACTGGACTACATGAAGAGAGACATAAAGGAACTCTCTGAATATGTGTCACAAACAGGTATGGCTCTGAGTAACATCATGCCTTCACCAATGATGATGCCACAGTACAAGTAAAAAAAATTATTGACTTCAACTATTGGCTTAGTTTCTGGTGTCACAACAAGGGGATCCAATATCTGTCAGCCTGAGAAGACATGATCGACAAACCATGATGTTTTGTCAGAGATGGTTTGCACTTGTCACCACTTGGCTTCCGGTTACTGGCAAAAGTTTATTTTATTTTTATTTTTAGACCATGCCAAGTTGTTAAAAACTCCAACATAACACAAATCACTCAAGACTACCTAAAAGTACTGCTGCTCAATGCTAGGAGTTTAAATAAAAACTGCACTCGATGGAAGCATTCCTCACCCTGTAGAACAAAGACATATGTGCAGTCAAGGAAACATGGTTCAGAGTCATGAAAAGCACCCTGGCTTTCAAGGACTACAATGCCTTTCATACATTTTGATCCCCCTGAACTCAGAATAAAACAAAGGAAGGAGGTGTCTCAGTGTTTATAAAGGACAAGTACACTGCTAAATTGGTCCAACAACATGACTTTCTTGACCTGCTCTGTGCCTAACTAACCTCGCCACTGACACTGGAAAGGAATGTTCACTTGGAATACAAATGGATACACTCAGTATTTCCAGATGCAGACCTCTGTACATCAAGCACAATTTCCCTTAAGAGCACACAGGGCACACACTCAGCCCAGTGTCTGGATTTCTCTGTCTCTCTCCAGGTCCCCAATAAAACTCCCCACTGGTACAGCTGTAGGACTAGCTCCTCAGCTGAGTATCCAAGCCAAGTCCTCCAGCACCCTCTCTGTGAAACCCGTGCTTTGTGTCCCTGTCCCAAGTAGATCACACACTCACACACACACACACACACACACACACACACACACACACACACACACACACACACACACACACACACACACACACACACACACACACTGTTTGAGATTTCATATGCAAACACACACCAACACATGGGAAAGGCTGGCACAGGTTTACTAACTATGGCCCCTTCTGCCCAGACCATAAGGTAGTTATCACGGCCAGTAGACACTACAATGCCAGGTACCTAAGGCTCTTACAAGGGTACCCAATAATTCTGAGTGAAATAAACAGTAATACAAATGGTAATGTTGACCAAACAGCAAGGCTTTCAGGAGTGGCCAGAGTTATCGCCACTAAATATGTGCAAAAACAAACATTTTTCTAGAAAGGACCAACCACAATGAAAAGTTTAAATATATTTAATAATAAATAATAAAAGAACAAGAAAATACTAAATATTTATTTATAGTAAACACCAGAATTTCAGCCACATGAATACCGAAAATAACACAGATGGAAAGAGTCACACAGTTACAAAAAAACAGTATTTCTAATCTCACTATATTTTCATGACTAATCTAAAGAGAATTACTGTTCCCTAGTTAAGTTACTTACTAGCGCAAGGCAAGATGCTGTGGATGAGTGGTCCTTGTTGTCAGATCCAAGACAGAATACACAATGCTGAGAGCAAATTCCTACTAATATCTAAATATTATTTCTGGCTTACAGAATGACATTGCACACACCTGGTCATCTGACTCTGTTTCCCATGCTACCACCAACACTAGAAGTGGACAGGATTTTAGCACCTATGTGTTGCCATACACACAGATATAGCTTTGCTCAGATCTCCTGCAGTCATAAAACCATAAAACCATTTCATTCTTCCTACAGGAGTTACCAACTATTTTCTAGACCAAACATTGTGTCTCTGGCTCCATTCAAAACTCTGGGATAATATCTTTATGGCTTAACCTATAAAGTAATTTAGTTTCAAGAATATTTTGCAAAGAGTCAGGTGGATTAAGATTAACCACTTCACTTTCAGTATATGCTGTTCCAATATATACATTTAAACATTTACAATAATGCATGTACAGCTCTTTTACTTCCAGCAGGGCAAACTGTTGATACATTTTAACACAAGCAAAACTCGCAAATACATTTAGAGCACAAGCATCTGTACAAATCAGTTTGATATACAAATGACATATAATTATTTACAAAATTCCAGCTAGCTGTGCTGGCACATGTTACAAATCCACTTCCTTATTTCTCCTGGCATGGCTGGCAGTACCTCCAATCATTGCAGCCCAGTGGACACTAAAAAAAAGGCAACACCTCCCACAGCACATAACTCTGAGAATCATAGTAGCCCTGATTCCAAGCCCATAAGGCAACACACCACACATAAAGGACAAGTTCACTGCTAGACTGGTCTAACAACATGAGTTGCTTGACCTGCTCCATGCCCTACTAACTGTAGGCTCGACCCCTTCTTAAATGCTTGCTAGCTACAGATCCCCAAACATGAGCCTAAAAAACACACCTCCTATCTAAACCTACTGTAATCTCTTAACATTAAGCCTAACACCATACTTATGGATGACTTCAACTACCTCTCCATAAACCGGGAGACTTATGCAACCCATAATTCACTTGCTCAGAGGATTTTTGGAATTCCTCAATGCAAACACCCAAAGGAACTAGTTAGATCCCCAAATAGAGGTACAAATATCCTAGACCTAGTACTCATGATCGTGGGGGGGGATGCTGCTCCCTCCCATGTATTAACTCCTCCCTGGTAAGATCTGACCACAAAATGATCTCCTTTAGTATTAAAACTAACCTAGAACTCCCATCAAACTTCAAACCTGTTAAGAATTTTGCTAAGACCAATTACCTCAAACTAAGTGACAGCTTATTAAACTGCCAAACCTCTCTGAACCCAGATGACACTGAGGCCTACTCTGAGCTGTACACAAAAGCACTGTACAGCCACATTGATAGCTGCATAGAGGAGGCAGTACCTTTCTGAGTCAAAACTATGATTACTGGCAAAAAATAAACCAGCCTGGTGGACCCCTAGCATAAATAGGCTATTCAACAAAAGGAAAAAAATCCTCTCCAAAGCCAAGAAGGAACAGACAAAAGGGTGCTAAAAGGCACTCACTAGTCTAAACAAATTAGAGAACTGGTCAAATCTGCCAAAGCAAACTATGAGGCAAGGATAGCCTCCAAGGTGAAAGATAACCAGAAGGCTTTTTAAATTATGTTTTTAATCTCAGGGGAAATGCTCAGCAATGTGCAGAGTTAATGAATGGCAACACTTACACCTAACCTGAAACTATAGCAAACCTGATGGCTGACAATTTCAGTTCAAACTTCTCCCCCCATCACCTCCAACCACACACAAATACCTGAAACCACCCCTTACTGGTCATTATGAGGGAACAGGTCCTTACTGCGCTTGCTAAAGTCAAAAAGACAGTCACCATGGGTCCTGACAACATTTCGGGATCCTTCTTTAACAGCTTAAAACAGAATCTATCAGGGCCACTAGAAACCCTCTTTCACCACAGATTTTGAATGGGCTTTGTTCCTGAGGAATGGAGTACAACACTCTTCCCTCTGCACAAGGAGGGTCCATCAAATGACCCAGGGAATTACAGGCCCATGAGAATGACCAGTTTTATCTGTAAGGCCACGGACAGAATTATCATGTACCTTATCAATAACAACATAGGAACTCTCCAAACACTGCACTAGACCCAATTTGGCTTTTTGAAAGGGCGGTCTTACCTGCTCAATCTGGTAGACTTCTTTGAGAAAGTCACCAGGGCCATGAATGAGGGTCAAAAGGTACACAGCCCTTATCTAGACCTGGCCTAAGCTTTTGACATAATCTCCCTCTCAGAGATCATAATTAGACTTACTAAGTTAGGCATAAATACCTACATTGTCATTTATACCCAACTATCTCACTGACAGGACACATGTTGTCAAGATAGGTTCATCCACTTCTGATAAGAAACCTATTATTAGTGGCATCCCAAAGGGATCATTGGTTGGACCCCTCTCGTTTGGTATATACTTCTCTGAAGTGAAGGCCATTGTTTGAAGCCTCTGGCTCACCAAGTCCACCAATGAATATAAGCTGGGAGCAATCACTGAACCCCCCAAACAATGTTGACTTCCTACAAACAGAAGTAAAAATGACAAACGACTGGTACCATAACCATGGTCTGAGACTAAATGCCAAAAAAAATGCATAATCATACCCTTCAGTAAATTAGATATGCCTGCAAATTATTGCTAGTATACCTCTAAAAGTAGACCCAGTGGTAAGGGACCTAGGAACACAGACAGATATTAACCTAAACTTTGGCCACCAGGTGGCTATGGTAGGGAAGAAATCCTTCTGTGTGGCTCAACTTATAAGTAAAGGTATGACATCAAGATCAAAGAAGTCATATTGCCATTGTACTCTGCCCATATTAGGCCCATAATTGAGTACAATGTTCCCTTTTGCATGCATCTAATCAGGGATTTACACCAACTGGAGTGGCCCCAGTGGTTTCTCACTAAATAAATACAAAGCATAAGACATGTGTCTTATGCAATCTGACTAAAGGTCCTATCCCTTTACATATTGTTTACTGACAGAGGAATTATGCCTGACCTATAAGGCATTCTTTGATCCAGTCCTGATGAAAATGTTACATATTCGAAAGAACAATTATACGAGGGCCACATGTTTCATGGACCTGGGCCTTATTTGTGACTGTAACAGAACTTGTAACCTCATAACAGTTGCTTAGAACAAAGAAAACACAGCAATAAAAAGGCACCTAAGCTCCTCCAGTGGACCACCACTCCTAAAACCAAAACAAGGGTGTAAAATTCAGAAAATCTTGACAATCCAATACTTCTGGGAATAGAAATAAATTGCCAATAAAAGCAAAACATTCTTTTAATAAATCTAAGTGCTTTTGCCCTCTAACTGTAGGCTTCATCAGAGATAAAAACTTCAAAAAAATCATGTCTTAAATACACCTTTAAATTAATCCATAATTAGTAAAATGTAGAAACAATCAACATAACTTAAGTGTTAAAAGCTATGGTTCCCTGTAAACAGTGTTATACAAAATAACCATTTACAAGCACTTAAAAACAACTTTATTTTAAAAAATAAAGAATAAAAAGCCCTATCTCTAAGAGTACAATTCAGGGCAACATATTGTTCAATCTCTTTTTTTGTAGCATCTAAATGTAATCGCCAATGCAATTCCTTTTGTTCAAGAAGCAGTTCACAGTTCTCTCCTATATCTGTCATACACAGTCACAATAATAAAAAATAAAAATCTTTTATAATTTGGATATTTCAATGTGTGTTTATAAGGTGTGTTAGTAAATTTGCATTTTTAATATGATCCCTATGTTATGGTGGAAGGTTACAACAAGATGTTAACTTGCCCAGGTGTGTGCAGCTGTAAAACTAAAATGGTAGTATATCTAGCATTATGCACCTCCTGCTCTGCATTTTACATAAGCAAAACCACCAGGACTTTCAAAGAGTGAATATATGAACATATAGAATATTATTTAGCTCATATTTCACTTCCTCATCATCTCCGGTCACTCCCCATGAAATACCCCCTACCATTGACTGGGTAAATTATTCATGCTCAAACTCACTTGCCCAAAAGTTTCTCAAATTCGTTAACTCCAATGCCCTGGACCAGCTGGTTGACATCACTACAAGGGGTGCCAACATCCTGGATCTGCTGGTTAACAATATGGGGTATGACAAACCAAAATGCTGCCAGCCCAGCTAGCTGGAATTTTGTATATAATTATATGTCACTTGAAAATATTAATATGATCCATAGGCTTGTCTTATAAATGTAAGAGAACTATACATTATGTGTATATTAAACTACTGGTGCAGAAGTGTGTGTTGAACTACATGTTATGTACAGAGCTTCAAGAATGTAACCATAGTGTACCCTACTGGAAAAGAACAGAAATGTATATGGACTACGTGCCTGTGCAAATGTGTGTTTTCATGGTAGAAGATTGAACATACAGAGTTAGCTTGCAAACCCTCAAGAAATAAATTGAAAAGTAAAGTGTTTTATGATTGTGTTTCATTGCAGCAAGGAGACAGGATGTCTTGAGTTAAAGTTTCTTTCTATTGTCTTGAAACAGAAATAATTACTACGTTTCAAATGTAAAAGTGTTACTTGTTTTATGACGTCCAGTTCTAGGCAAACTTCTGAGAGATATGTACTTCTGCCATAGAGATGTTAAAAATTATGTTTGTTTCTGTTAGCCTGGGAACTGAAGACAAGTGACAAAGAGTGATGTCATCCTAGCTAACCCAGCAGTAATGTGTATTATTAATTTAAGAACTGCCTCAGAGAGTGAGTCTGTGCATTTTGTATTTGTCTTTGGACCTAGAAACATCCCACTCATCAGCACTTCTGCCTGCATCTTGCTAATAGTAAATAACTAGAGAAAAGTAATTTCTTAAATATAGATAGGAATATAGTAAAGATTAATTTAAATGTTTTCTGTATTTATTTGAGACTGTCCTGCGATGTTGTTTTAAAATATTTGCTGTGATTCTGAACTCTGTAGTCACTGTGCTGAGTTATTGAATATTGTTGTGCTCTTTTATTATTTATTATTTATTATTTAATATATTTAAACTTTTTAATTGTGGCTGGTTTGTTTAGAGATATTTAAGCTTTTAGCGTACTTGGATATGTATTTGGTGACACTGTACAGGCCACTCCTAAATAGCCTTGAAAGTCTTGGTCACACTTACCATTTGGATAATAGTAACATTACACAGTAAGATTGGGCACCCTTTGGTAAGGGCCTTAAGTAGCTGATAAGGGTGGCTGGTGGCAGCTGGTACTTCCTTATAGTCTGGGTAGAAGGGGGCATAGCTAGTGAACCTGTGCCAGCCTTTCCCAGCTGTGTGTGTGTGTGTTTGTATAGCAATCAAATCTCAAAGTGTGTGTCATCTACTTGGGCAGGGACACAAAGCAATGATTGGACAGAGGGTGCTGGAAGTCTTACCTTGGCCACTTGGCTGAGATCTTAGCCCTATAGATGCGCTAGTGGGGAGTCTTAATGGGGATCTGGAGAAAGAGGGAGAAACCAGCCCCAGACAGACTGTGAAGGGAAATTGTACTTTACTGTGTGTGTACTTGTCATCCTCCCAATGTGCATGTCCCTCACTGGTGCTAGTGGTGAGGATTGAGGCTCCTTGATTACTGGGCCAGTGCAGGGGCATCACATGGGGGACCATTGTAGCATCCCACTGTGAGGTCTTCCCTGGTCAGATCTGACCACAAATCAGTCTTATTCAAAGTAACAATCAAATATGACTCCCTTGAACCGCCCGGCAGCAACTAAACTAAAAACCTTCTACAAAGCACAGGATGGTATAAATAGCTTCACAGCACCTCCCCCCTCAGATGGAACTGGCAACTATACTGAGTTCTACACCAATGCTTTATATAAACACCTGTATAACTGCATTGACTTGGCTGTACCAGATAGGACCAAAACAAGCTCCTCAAGGAAGAGTAAACCTGCCTGGTGGACAACTGCCATTAACAGGCTTTACAATAAGAGGAAGAAATTGCTGCCTGGAAGTAAGAGGGAGCAAGCCCCAAACTGGAAACACTCCCTCCTTAGCTTAAACAAGCAAATAAGACTTATTGTGAAGTCCTCCAAAGCAAACTATGAATCCAAATTAGCTTTCTCAATTAAGGATGACCATAAAGCATTCTTTAGTTAAATCTGTAACCTAGAAACAGTGCTGGCAAGAAGTCAGCGTACCAAGGCTTCCAGGACAAATTGTAGTTTTAGAGCAAAATGCCCAACGTTAACAAATCTCACTGAGAAACCTCCTTGTAAAAGCAGATAAACTGGTGAAAATCCAACTCCAGAAACAGCATAGAAAACAAAATCTTCTTTAATACAGAATAAAACAAGTGCTTTCACCTGGCAATCCCAGGCTTTGTCAAGTTACAATGTTGTTCTGGCAGTGCAGTGCATTTATATTAAACTGCTGAGCCAATTAAACAATAAAAAATCACCAATTACAATAATCAGAGTCAATTAATTAAATAAAACATTCAGTCAAACTGTTTTAAAATGCTTTGCACAACTTAAAAATGCCAATTACAGCTCTCTAAAACTTGGATTTAAAACCAAAAAAATTTCTTTAAACAAAATGCTGAAAATAATCATAAATAATAAACCTTGACATTAGTACTAATGCAAAACTAATGATTTTGCAGCTTTCAACTAATGCTAGCTTGAATGCAGTGAGGAGTTACAAGATGTTTAAAACCCACATCTATTGTTCTATTGTCAAAACCTATGTGAGCCAAAAAAAATGAGGAGATAAGACTTAAACCGGGCGAAAACACTATGCCACAGTGTGCACCAGCTGATGGTCAATACAAGGACAGTATGTTAATGTAATAAACATAACAAAATGTTAATAAACTTGTGTAGTGTTGTGCTTTAATTGTGCCCCAAAAAATAGGGTACACAAATAATATACTACTAAGTCAAATCAAAAATCAAGCTTAACAACTTTAACATAACACCCTGAAGCAAAAACTAGTGGGAAATGATATAAGTCAATAAACTTTTGTTTGCACTAGAAATAAGTATTGTGTGAAAAGTAATTTAAAACACACATCAGTTTGACATGATAAACTCCAACAAAATATCATAGTTTGTCCCTGTTTGCCCTAAGGACACAAGCAAGACTAATGCTGTCATTCATACCTGGGAACTTAGTGGCGTCTAACTTAAGCTGCCATGTCAATTCTCTATTGGCAAGACGAGTCTCCCAGTCACAGTCAATCTGTAACCTAAAAGGAATGGACCAGATTTGTGCCATACTGGTAGTTAATGATACCACATATACTGAGCCTGTGGACATAGCTAACCTGTTGTCTGACAAGTTCTGTAAAAACTTCACTCCCATGTCCCTGTCACATGTACCCCATGACATCCCTGCCACATGTCCCCTACCTTGTATCTGTAAAGAGCAGGTCATAAATGCTTTCTCTAAGGCCAAAAACACAGCATCTATGGGACCTGATAACATCCCAGGCTGCATCCTACATGGGCGCCAACAAGAATTAGCAACACCACTGGGTATTCTTTTCAATCATAGCCTAAGCACCAGCTTCATCCCAGCTGAAGGGAAGATGACCACCGTTATTACCTTGAATAAAGGTGGTGCTTCCACTGACACTGGGAACTATAGACCTATTAACCTGTCTAGCCATATCTGCAAGGCCATGGAGTGAATCATCATGGACCTTATCAACAAAGATATAGATAATTTCCAATCACTTGACCCTACTCAGTTTGGATTTGTCAAAGGGTGATCATGCTTGTTAAACCTGATGGACTTCTTCGAGATAATCACCAAGGCCCTGGATGAGGGGAAATCTATGCATACAGCCCACTTAGACTTAGCTATGGCTTTTGACATATCCCCCATTCAGGCATCATTGACAAACACACCCAGCTAGGTATTAACCAATATATCATTAGATGGGTCACTAACTTGCTCACTGATAGAACAGATATAGTCAAAACAGGGGAATCCACTTCCAACAGCAGAAATGTAACCAGTGGTGTTCCACAGGGATCAGTCCTGGGACCTCTACTGTTTGGAATCAATTTCTCCGAAGTACAAGTGAAAACTAAAAGTCTGTTGCTGACAAAGTTTGCTGATGACTGCAAACTGGGAGCAGTCATAGAATCTCCAAATGATGTCAGCATCCTACCTACAAGTCATGGCCTTAAACTCAATGCAAACAAATGTATTATCCCTTTCAATAAGACAGATTTTCCTGCTAACTACCACATCAATAGCAACACCCTAAGTACGCACCCAGTGGCGAGAGACTGGGGCATACAGGTTGACAGCAACCTTACCTTTGATCACCATGTCTCTACAGTGGTAAGAAGGGCATTCTTTATTGCTGATTTCACAGGTAAGGGTATTGCCTCTAGGAAAAAAAAAGAAGTTATAACCTCCCTGTACTCTTCCATCATCAGGCCAATAATTGAGTACAATGCCCCTTTTGGTATGTACCTTTCCAAGCACCTGCAGCAATTGAAGAGACCACAAAGGTTCCTCAAAAGGAAAATTCAAAGTCTTCATCCTCTGTCCTATGTGAATTGCCTGAATTCACTGTCATTTTATTCTGTTTCATACAGACTACTCAGAGGTGATTTCTGCCTTCCATATAAGGCAATTTCTGATCCTGCTTTATTGAAACTTCTGCATATCCACAAGTCAAATGGTACATGGGTTACTCGCTCCTATGACCATAACCTGGTATGTGACATTAATAGAACTTGCTGGAGGGACAGATTTGTCTTGCAGAGGTTACCACACCTTTGGAACAGACCCCCACTTCATGTCAAACAGAGCACCTCAATGGCCATCTTCAAACACAATCTGGATGATTGTGTGGGTAACTATAAATTCACCCTGGGGGTTCCACCTGTGACTCTGTTGGACAGGGGCAATAGTGCTAATCATGGAAATAAGGGTAGAACTTGGCTAGGCTTGTAAGGGCCCTAGGGCCATTAGCCTAGCAACTTTCTATGATCCTATGATCCTATGATTCCTTTGCCTATTATCACAAAAGAACACATTGTTACTGCACTCTCCAGAGGTAGAAACACTGCATCAAGGGGCCCTGACAGAATCCTAGGATGCCTATTAAATAGCTTGAAGTATGACTTAGCAGACCAACTCTGACCTCTATTTATCCACAGTCTTCAGACAGGCTCTATCTCAGTAGAGTAGAGGACAGCAACAGTCATCCCTTTGCACAAGAGAGGACCATCAACTGACACAGGAAACTACTGACCGATAAGTCTGACTAGCCTCTTATACGAGGCTATGGAAAGGATAATCATGGACCTGATTAACAACGACATAGGAAATCTCCAGACTCTAGACCCAACCCAGTTTGGCTCTGTCAAGGGCAGGTCTTTCCTTCTCAATCTGGTGGACTTCTTTGAGAAGATCACCAAGGCCATGGATGGGAATAAGTCAGTGCATAATGCCTTCCTTGACTTGGCCAAGGCATTTGACACAGTACTCAACTCGGGTATTATAGATAAACTCACAAAATGGGCATAAATCTCTATGTCACCTGATGGATAGCCAAATAGCTCATGGATAGGACACAAGTTAGTAGAGTGGGGGAATCCACATCCAACAAGAGGCCAGTCACCAGTGGAGTATCACAGGGCTCAGTGCTGGGCCCCTTCCTGTTTGGGATATACTTCTCAGATGTCAAGACAAATGTAGATGGCTTTTGGCTGACCAAGTTTGCTGATGACTGCAAGTTGGGGTTAACCATTGACTTTCCAAGCAATGTTGATATTTTACAGAAAGGGCCAATGCAGACTAATGAATAGTGTGAGAGACATGGCCTCAAACTAAATGTGAAGATGTGCATAATGATACACTTTAGGAAATCAAATACTCCTGCAAATTACATCATTGATAGCCCTCCTCCTAAGAATGGAGCCAGTGTTGGGAGATCTGGGTACTTAGGTAGTAATCTGAACTTTGACAACCACGTGTCCATGGTGGTGAGGAATTCCTTCTATGTGGCTCAGCTTAAAAGTAAGGGCATGGTATTCAGATCTAAGAATGTCATAGTACCACTGACCTCAGCCCTCATCAGATCAATAACTGAGTGCAATGCACCCTTTGGAATGTTCCTCGCCAGGCACCTGCAATAGTTGGAACACTCTCAGAGGTTTTACACCAAGAATACAGGGTATAACCAACATGTCATATGTGGACCAATTAAAAGCCATATCACTGTATTCAGTTTCCTACCAATTACTGAGGGGTGATCTATACCTACCTACAAGACAGTCTCTGACCCAGCCCTAATGAAAATGTTGCATATTCACAAAACTAATTGCATGACGGTTACCCGCTCCAAGGATCTAAACCTGATCTCTGACATGAATAAATCATACTGGAGAGACAGATATGTTTCCCAGAGATTGCTTCTCCTCTGGAATAGGCTTCATGTCATGTGAAGCAGAGCCCCTCCCTGACCATCTTCAAGTGCAATCTAGACCAATCGAAGGGAAATTGCAAATTCACTCTCGGGGTGGTGCCCATGTTCCTTATGGACATAGGCAGTTTGTAAAAATTGTCAAAAGTCTTTTGCTGACCCTTGTTATCTTCCCTCTAGGGATAGAAAATGATCTCCTAAGAATCTATGAACAAAAATGGCAAATATTATGCCCCAAAATGTGCGAAACTGTGATCAGATCATCAAATCATGAATGGATTTTTTTCCAAAATCAGTGTTCTATATGTACATGTTGGGGGACACATGTTATGTAATTTAATCAACTCAGAGGTTGTCATTACTGGGAGACAAGAAAAATACATGGCTGTTACACAAATAAATTAAATGTCTAGCATTCTCCGTTACTCAACAGTTTTAGAGAAAAGCACCATTTTCAAAACACAGTACTCAAAATTACATGATTTGAGCACTTGGGGTTTTGCAGAAGAAGCAACACCCGCCACAAACACAAGCCAAACATGAACTTGTTTGTTTTTATTTCTTTCTCCTCCTTCCTTCCCAAGACTTGCCTGATGGATCCTCTGCCCATTCCTAATCAACCTATTTGTTCTGTGCAGGACAAGGGCCAGGCATCCCTAGGCTAGGAGCAGACCTTATGGCTCATTCGTTCCTGCCTAGAATGCCTAATCATCCCATTCATTTCCTCTCTGGCAAGATTCTGGTGGCAGAGCAAGTCACCTCCAATTCCTGAGGGGCAGCCTACCAACACCTCCCACAGGCAGCTTGCTTACTTGCATTTACTGCCTGTTTTGGAGGAGGACGTATGCAGGTAGGCTGTCATTCATATATCCCCTTTCCTCTACTCTGTGAAGGGTAGCTCTCCATTGACAGTAAGAGCCAATCCAGCCATTATAAGTGGTCTATACATTAATTTACATCTATGTGCCACTAATGCTGTGGGCCTGGCATTCTCCCTTATGCCAAGGATGACCAATGTGGAGTCAGCCACTCAGGCTCATCCTTCCTTGCCTGGAACTCCAGATGCTCATGCCGCTAATTGAACATGGGTCATCTGGACTGCAGTCAGAGCTTCTTCCCTCTATGGCAGAAGGCTAGATGAGCTTTCCTTGTCTAGATTTTATATTTTAGATGTGTTGCTGAAAAGGGATATAGCAGTAACATAACAATGTAATTAGCAATAAGTGGATTCAAATATGTGTGTGAAATGATGTAAAACTGCTAATCTTAAAAAAAAATGCACTTGCTAGGTTCTTGTTGTTAGAAACGTTCACTGCTAGAATCTTACTTTTACTGACTTTTGGATATTAGCCATAACAATAGCAAAAAAAAAGGAAAAACAATTTTTACACTTGCCTCATTATTTTTCACATTTGTCACATTATTTTTCCAACAGTCTGTCACAGTTGCATATACTAAATGCATTCTGGAAAACAAGTATTTATAATAAATAGTAAACGAACTATACCTGGGATTCAGATAGCTGGTGCCTTGAGGTCATGTAGATTGCTTACTGCGGGTAAGTTAACTTACGTGATCGATGAAAAATGTGATTCAGAGATAATGTTTGCCTCAGTTAGATAGAGATCTTGTTATCATCTAATTTCCATGTCTTCGAATCACATTTTCCACTACTCAAGCTGGCAGCCTTTTGTGGTGGCACTCTGCAATGGCAGTCCAGATTCAGACATTCAAACACACACACACACACATACACACACACACACACACACACACACACACACACACACACACACACACACACACACACACACACACACACACACACACAACACACACCACTTTAGCTATACAACTAACTAGGTAAGATTAATATTGCAGTTAAAGGTCTTGGTTCTATTTATAGGGTCAGTGTAGGTAGACATGCACTAGAAAACAGCTACAAGAAGTTTGATATGTCGTCTGATTTGACAACAGAGGATGACATTTATGGAGTCATAGAAGGGAAGGAGGAGTAATATCAGTAAAGACCAGATGCAAGATATTGTGTCCCATCATCTAGATGTTTACCATCAGTTTTAGAAAGTTCGCATTTACCTAGTCAAAGAAGCATTGGGCATGCTTTCTATTTGCAGTGTAAATGAGCCAGTTTATTGCAGGCTAATTCAGGTTACCTAGAACAAATGTATTAGGGTTTACAGAGATATTGTTTATAGCATTAAAATAACCATTATGATCAGTTGGGTTAATGGTAGGGAGATGTTAAAGTGTTAGATGATTTTGTTCATGATGATTTGGATTTCTAAAATTTCAAAATACGGATCACAAAGTATCTTTCTTGAAGTGACAAGAGTCTCCAACAAAGACTCACACTCCCCTGCAGTTGCTGGTAGATCTGAAAGCATAACAGGCGCTAAACATAGGAATATAGGGGGCACATTTGTTGAACTGAAACCAAGTCTTTGTTACTTCACATATATGTATTTTACTGACTTGTAGGAGTTCCTTAAGGTCAGGCAACTTTTTGTTAAAACTGATGGTACTGAGTAGATATACCTAAATGTGTTTTAAATTGGAATTTACAAGTTGAAGATGTCAGGTGGGTGGACTCTACCTAAAAAAGTACTATAGGGTAGTAAATGCTTTAGCCAGAATGCAAAAGCTCTGGTAAAAAAAGTGTAGACTATTCTTTGTAAAGCAGAAGGATCTGTCAGTCATCTCATCCTATGTAGACATATGCTGGATCCTTCTGGAGTGGTTAACGGCTACTAAACTAATTAATAAAGTCAATTATCTTGTCCTTGAAGTTTGGTAAGATACCACTCAAAATTAGTGTCTTTCTTGCCTCTGCCACATAGTTATCATTGTCAACCGTGTCCTTCTACATCCCCTCCTTGGATGGAGTTTCTAAATTCATTCACCCCATATGGACCACCACCAGACTGTGGTTGCATTTGTCTTAATAAAGGGATATAACAGCCTTTGCATCATCCTGGATCCTGAGTCTGGAAAGACAGCTCACTGTTACCTTATCCGTGTCTAGTCTTGTGAGGATAGTGGCAGTGTGCTTCACAACATTGTCACTAAATACCAAAACATTTCCTACAGTGGATGTATCCACTGTAGGCCTTAAGGTCTTGTGGCATGCATTCATGTGACTCACTGAAGTATGTGTAATGACTAGTGGTCTATGTGTTGATGATGTAGAGGTGTGGCCCAGTGGCTTAGATTTCTTAGTCCTTATTCTAGGAATGCTTAGGGAGTTACTTTTTAACCATCTCAGCATTAGTAAGTCTAGTGGTGGAGCTTTGGTCTGTGGTGGTGTATGAGTGATGCTTACCAAATGTGTAATGCTGACAGTGGAAGGCATCCAGATTCATAAAGTACTTACGTCTCTCATAAACTGAGTCATGCTGTGGGAGAAATAATGTGTTCTCATTACACATGAGGTATTTTGTGTTCTGCCTGAGAACATCAAGTGCTATCAGACTGACTAAAGAAAGGGTAAAGGCCGACTGTGATTCCATATTAGCCAAAGTGCAAGTATGATTGCTGACAAATCACTGTAATATGGTTTTAACTTAGCTGGAACTGTAATTAAGTCACATAGTACTAGTAATCTTTATTTGTCTTCAACTAGTGCAATAACATGCAACTCAGCCAAACACTACAGAATCATCCAATGCAGATCATTAATGAGCAGTGAAGTTAAACAAGTTTCCTAGTAGTCTAATTTGCTGGACATTCACTCTCTTCAGAATTCTTAACCATATATTCCATCTTTATGTCATCTGCATATTTAACTGTCCATAACTTTTGAGAACTAGGTAATACCAAAACCCTATGTTAAACAGCAAAGGGTCCAGTACTGAGCATTGAAGAACATCCCTGCTCACACTTGCCCAGTTAGATGTATAGATATAAATTTCAAACCTTTGTAATCTGCCATCCAACCAGTTAGCAACCCAGGATATTAAATAAGAATTAAATTGAGTGCATGTCCATTGCATCAATAATAGTATAATGGGATATACTATCAAAGGCCTTCGACAGATCCATGTAGACTATTGCTGCTAAACCTATAGTCTAACGCTGGTTCATAAAAATTAACCAGATTTGTAAAAGTAGAAAGATTCCTCATAAATCCATGCTGCGTTCTGTCCATTAATCTTTCCTGAAATGTTTGAATGATAACTGATCAAACAAAATATGAGGTCTTTCACTTTTATCCATAGCCAGTTTCAGTATGAACCCATAGCCTCTTTATTGACTATATACACCTTAGATGTCTGGCTGCAATTAATAAGACCAGCCTTAGTTAAAATGGAACTTTCCCTGTCATGTAGACCCCACACTGTCCATATATACTTTCATCTTTCTTACTTTTTTTCCCACTTTATCTTACTTTTTAAGCCCCTATCCCATGTTTTTAATACATGCTATCTGGACAAGTTTAGATGAAGTAACTGAATTAAGCATGCTAAAGTAAAGCTTTATTTCCCAAACTTGGTTGTCTGAACAAACAAACAAACAAAAAAAAAACATGAGTAAGGAATGATATCCTTGATTATTTTTTCAAGGAAAAATAAGCTGGGTCTAAAGCTTAATGTTCAAAGGTAAGAAAATAATTGTTCCAAAGTAAGTTGAGAAGATAAATGCAAAGATATACAAATCCCATTGGGGAATAGTGCCTGTCTTCTTACCTCTCCAAAAGGACAACTACGTTCTATGTATCACTTTTATGCTAGATGGAGATGAAAGTTAAAGCACAAATGGCCAAAAGAATGTATTATATAGTTGAGGATCTGGGGGTTGAAACAAAATCATATAAATAAAATCAATCCAGAGACTATGAGTACATGCAGATTCCACCCAAAAGGTTTCAACAGCCAAACTTTCAGCAGGAGAACCAGTGCGATATTCTGCCAATGATCAGTTGCTATCACACACATCCTGTCCAGACCATCACAGACAGCCACTAATTCAGCACAATGCTGATGTTAAGCCTGTGATGGAAAGTGAAGAAAAAATAATACACATTACTGCAAAGCCAGAATATTGACAACAGTGTCAATCACCTTCATCCACAGACACTCTATACCCAGCAATTAAAATCAGCTTTATTGGCTGCATATACCTCACACATCACACTATAGTAAAATAATAATTTGCCAAAATCATTTACTTTAACTCCCCCAACACACATGCACAGATGTCACCATCAATTACACCTACGTGTATGACTGTGACTATGTAGCTCGGATGATTGATTCCATCCATCTGTACATCCGCAACCTCTTCTTCCCATTTTTGCACATGTGGTCAGGGTGTCACAGTTACAATCATCAAGAGCCAAGGTTTACACTGCCAAGTGGGCAGTTCTTCCACATCACATACTTGCATGCACACATACACCTATGGCCAATTTAGAGTGTCTATTCTACGTACTACATATCTTTGGAATTTGGAAGAAAGCTGGAGCAGCCAGAGGAAACCAACATAAACACAGGAAGGACATACAAACTCTGCACAGAAGGCATCCCAGCCAAGAATTAAACTGGGGAACCTCTTCCTGTAAGGCAACAATGCTATTCACTGTGCCGAGATGACTGTTTATGATCAAGTTAATGAGTAAACCATGTTCTGATTACATTTGTACGCATTCCTATGACATGCTACTGTACTTAGAAGGCTTACAGGCTGGAATTTACAATTGCTTTTATAGAAGGCTAAGTGAACGCAGTTCATGTTACTGTTAGTTCATACTGAATAACATAACTCTAGAATTATTGTCCAAAAACAACCATACTTTGCTTTGTGCATTATATCCTGTGTGTATTCACTGCTGAATTATACAGCTGTTATCATTGGACTTAGAGGCTACATGTTATTGCTGTTAGTCTGTGGTTTTACAGAGCTGATACTGTATGCAAGATAATCAATTTTAATTATAATGTATGCAATATAATTAATTTTACTCTCCAGCTCTATTCCTTGCATGCTCTCAACTTCACATTTGCACTAATTCTGCCTTATTTACCATTATTTTTCAGTTTGCATGGGTTTCTTTCCTGCGTGACCCCCCACCCCCATCTGGGATTAACTGCATAAAGCAATATCTACCTTCTCCACTAAAGCTGGCTATTTTAACTAAGTAAAATCTCTGGGAAGCAAGAACCTGACTCCCTCCAGCTTTTCAATTGCAATAGGTGAATTAAAATTTAGCTTTTGTAAACTGTTGAGGCTTAAAGGTGTATGCACAACAACAGTGAAGGGATCCAGCCAATTGCCACTAGATTGGACTATAATACCTTGAATCACCCTTACACTCACACAGTGTTCCAGTCCCAAGCATTTACTTTTTAATTTGGCAATGTTTTGCTTTTACTTTCATTATAATTTCTATACTAATCACAACTATCTCCATAACTGCCAAACAACCCTGTTTGTGTGCTTGCAGTGATAATTATTTAAAGTATCCAACAGCTACTCAGATCAGTCTTTTGTTAGATACTGATATTTTTAAGCTTATTCCTCACCTTACACTGATAGTTTTTCAGCCCTTCTCCCAGTGGGGGAGGGATCCATAAGTTCCTGATTAATCCTGTACTGGCTGCTCTCTACTCCATTCTCCCTATCTGCTACTCCTACCCCCACCCCTTAATTATCTTCATTAGTCAGCCCCCTCCTAGGGTGCCATCTTTAATCAAACTCTCTACTACCTAACTCACATTCATTTCATCCTGTAGCTGTTGTACCTTACCTACCCCTCTGTTCGTTGTGCCTGCACAGCAAGTAAGTTGAGCAGTATCCCCAGTTTGCCCCCATTACAAATTGGCTAACTTACAACACTAGCTAAAGTGTAGTTTGCCCCTGCCCCCTCCAGCTATTGCATTCCTAACCTTAAAATTTCCCCTAGAACTACATTAACTATAGGACTGTTACTAAAAAATTGTATTAAAAAGTAGCAAATCTATAGCTAGCAAAATGAAATGCTAAAACTGGTGTAATTTAAGAGCTAAAATACTTACCCTACAGCTCTAGAAAGCCTAGCTCTGTTCGTTCCCCTCCCTGACCCCTATTTCCACCCGCCACCACTACCTCTACTTTTATAGTAAGATAGCCACTCCCCCACTTACAACATCCAATCAGCTTTCATCTAGGTTATTTCACCACACCCCCTTTCCTCTATCTACATTCTACTAGCACCTATCAGCTTTTATCTGGCATTCTCCCATCCCCTACCAGTATAGTTACCTCCACCCTTTCTTCTGGTGTTGTATCACCAGGAAATACAATTCCTTAATGCAATAGCTGTATCCATAACAATGATTTATTCCCCTCTATTATCCCATCCTGCTGGTCCCATACCTCCTTACCTTGTATGAAAACCAGTTTCTCACAGGAATTCAAGTCCCAAAGGGCCATACTATCACTGCAGCTGTAAATCTTCACACCTTCAAACATACATATAATACCAGGTCCTGCTCAACGTCTTGTTCACTCTATCATCGCACTTACCCCTGGCACATTATCCCTAGTTCCAGACACTACTACAAACTTATTAATAAATTCCTGAAGCTTATCACTAAGTACAGACCTAGCCTAATACTTGGTCGTGACATTCACCCCAACCCTGGCCCATCCACTTCTGATATATACACCCTCTCTACTAGTAACCTAAGCTACAATCCCACAATCAATAGACCAACTAACTCTCTTCTAGTCTGTCATCTCAATATTAGAAGCATTACTAACAAGGTACATGAACTGCATGAACTCCTGGCTGTCAACTCCCCTGAGATTCTCTGTCTATCTGAAACTTGGTTAAAACCTAACACTACAGACAAGGAAGTGTTACCACCTGGGTATAGCATACACAGTCTGGATCATGTTTCCAGGAAGGGGGGGATAGCTCTACTCTACAAATCTGAGTTAAATGTGACCATAGATGTAACACAACCACTGCAGATTAATAACTCTGAAATTGCTGCAACTAGATTGCAACTAAACAAAAGTAAATGCATTAATATCATCTGCATGTATATTCCCCCAGGTAACAATATAACTACACTTGAAGACACCCTGCACTGGCTATCATGTCATTACCTTCAAGAAACCCTACTACTTGGGGATTTTAACATAGACTGGAGCACCTGTTCCTCAGAATCCCCATCAACCCATATTAACCTGCATGCTTTTAATCAAATCATATCCACCCCTACCAGGCTAGGTAAACCCAACCAAAAAGAAAGCATACTCGATTGGGTACTAATAAATAGTCACCCCCAACTGTACACTGCTTGTACCCTCCCCGATGACTTAAGCGATCCCCTTCTCACTTATATAGTTAAGTACAAAGCCATTAATCCCCAACAACCCTTACTCAGAAAAGTTAGAAACAAAAAAGACTTTGACCCTGCTAAATTCCAACAAGAACTTAATTCATGTAACTGGTCTATTCTAAACCCCCCCCCCCTAGAGGAGGCAGTTGCATACTTTAATAACAATTTTTCTGAGATCCTAGATTTGCATGCACCTGCTCGTTCAAAGAGAACAAAAGCAAAAACTGCACCATGGCTTTCTAAAGAGTCCAGACTCAAAATTACCCTTAGAAACAAATTATGGGCTTTATGGCGTTCTACTATAGACCCCAGGATCAAATTAAATATAGGCAATCTAGGAATGAAACCAAAAAATCCATTTTACAAGACAAAAAACAATACTACTGCAACTTACACACAGTAGATCAAAACAACCCTCTGAAGTTTTGGGCAGGATTGAATAATCTGCTTCATCCTGGACAAACTTCTACCCCCATTCCAGCTGCTACTATTGATAACCCCCTCCCCCCAAGGATGTTTCAGACAGTTTTAATAAATTCTTTACTGAAACAATTCAAGCCCTAGCAAGCCAACTACCGCCTAGCTCCCCTGGTCCTGAAAGTACCTATCCTAGAAACCTACTTTCATTCAGCTTCCAGCCAGTGGCCACGTCACTTATTCATACCTTGATCAAAAAATTAAAACCCACCACACTCTCTGCTGATCAGCTCCCTGCAGAGTACCTTCAAAATCAGCTGATGCTATTGCCTACCCAGTATCAACACTAATTAATCGAACCATAACAGAAGCTAGAATTCCCACCATCTGGAAAATATCCTATGTAATCCCACTTCATAAAGGCGGCAGCTCTACTGAATTCTCCAATTATAGGTCAATAGCCATACTCTCTCCACTTGCAAAGATTGTGGAAAAATGTATTCACAGAAAACTCATGCACCACCTAATCCAGAATCACCTCATGGCAGATACCCAACACGGCTTCTGTCCACACCACAGCACTACTTTAGCCCTACTAGCTTTCACCAACACCATAAACCATAATCGCAACAACAGTCACATATCCTCCGCCCTCTTCTTGGATGTTTCTAAGGCATTCGACATGGTTGACCACCAACTTCTAATTTAACACCCTGCAAACATTTTGTCTAGATACTAAGGCCCTTCAGTGGTTTACATCCTACCTGAATGGGAGACAGCAGGCTGTTCTTTGGCAGAACAAACTCTCTAACCTACAACCCAACACCCTTGGAGTACCACAAGGCTCTGTACTAGGCCCCTGCTGTTTTCCAACTTCATTAACAACCTGTATATGTCATCCCAAAAGTCAGCTGTATCCAGTACGCTGATGATTCCACCCTTATCTGCTCCACCACATTTCCAACAGATTTATGGTCTGCTACCCAGTCCACCTTTAACACTATAGAAAACTGGCTTTCTGAACATCATTTGATATAAAATCCCCCAAAAAACTAAAATGGTGTTATTCTCACCAACACAAAGGTCTCCTGCTTTTACCTTTGCCATAAATGCAAATGATGGCACATTAATCTCCGTTGACCCCTCTACAAAACTACTAGGTGTCATTATAGATAACAATCTAAAATTCAACCTACATGTAAACCAATCGATCAAAACCATCAATAAAAAACTAGGGTCACTTTACAGAATAAAAGCCTTCCTAACCCCACCAGCTAAAATTGCCATAGCTCGCTTTCACCTTCTCTCAACACTTCTGTACGCATCCCCTATACTCTCTAATATAAACAATACTGTACTTAACAAACTCTCAACCTGCTATAACGACATTGTCAGGTTTGCCACTGGGCTGCCTTTTAGGAAACATTATTGCATCAATCTTAACCAGCTTGGGTGGCCTGAACTACCCAGTCTAATTCAATATAACCAACTGATCATGGCTTACAAAATCCTTTATAATTCGGATAATACTCGTGCACTTAAAAATCTTATCACCCCCTATCACAATCCGCGACTGCTTAGATCCTCTAACAGACTACTAATTCAGACAAGCAAAATTAACAATGCAGCTGGTGACTATCACTTTGCAAACTCTGTAGGAAGATCCTGGAACTCACTTCCATCTGACATTACTTTACTTTCCTCCCTAGGTCAATTTAAAACTAGACTCAAACAACATCTGGCACTAAAGTGGCTATGTCATTGTATCAAGCCTGGCTAACTCTCTTCTAGATTGTGTAAAATCTATTAATCAGCTACTGTTTAATTTGCCACTGGCTTTCACCAGGGTTTAACTCTAAACTGTGGAACATGTTTATTATTGTTTGCTTATGTACTCTTAGCCAAAATTATACTTGCAACATGTTTTTAATGTTTCTGTTTACCTTGGAGCTTTTTCCCCAGGCCTCCGCTGAAAATGGACGTGCATCCAGTCGGACTATCCCGGTCAACAAATGTAAAATAAATAAAAAATAAATAAATACATACATAATTGCCACAGAAGAATTTATCATCTTCTGAGATTAATAATATCAGAATATAGTGCAAAATCCCCCATTACATACATCGCGACTTCTTAGCACTCAAACAGAAAACTAAAAAAATAATGGCAGATAATGGACCAAATAAGCAACAGATACTGCTTTTTATACTTACAAATAACAAGTTTTCATTACCATACTTTTTGAAGTCTCTTAAGCCTGAAACACAGATGCCTATCATCAATATTTAGTAACTACAATCCTCAATGACTTGCCAGAAAAGCAAGAAAAAAATTATGAGAAACAGACAAAAATATGAGGACAAAAAAAAAAAAGAGAAATTAGTTGAAATATGGAAGAACTGACACCATCTATTTCTCTCCACCACTTATACACACACATACATACACAAACACACACATACACACACTCACACACACACACACACACACACACACACACATATATATATATATATATATATATATATATATATATATATATCTAGGACTTTTGATCAAAAGATCAAAAGCCCCAAATCCATTATCACCGAACATACTTTATCGAAAGCGCTTTCACTGAAAAAGCACTTATGGTAAAGTATGTTTAAAAAAAAAAAACACACAACATTAAACCTTCTTCTATGCAGGGGGGAAAGCCCCCCTGTGGTGCTCCCCACCCCCCTACTTTAATATTCTTACTCCGAGGTCGCACTACAGTAGGGAAAGGGGAATTTTCCCTTATCCGCACCATAGTACGACCGGCACAACAAGCATGCTTATCCGAAAGTGCTGCTTCAGTGAACAGCACTTTTGGTTAAGTAGGCTCGTTGATTTCTGCTTTGGTGGAAAGTGCATTCGGGGATCTGTACGGATCCCATATATATATATATATATATATATGTGTAGAGAGAGAGATACATAGATATTGATATATGCATATTCATAAACACACACACACAAACACACACACACACAAACACACACACACACACACACACACACACACACACACACACACACACACACACACACACACACACACACACACACACACACACACACACACACACACACACACACACACACACACACACACACAAACACATTATGCATAACTATCAGATTAGATTAAAAAAAACCACAACAACACTTTAAAATGGTAAGCATCTTACCAGCAGCCCCTCATTCACCAGGCATTATAACCAATGAACTGAATCCTTGGCTATATATTGTTTTCAGCTTAGTGAACCCACCTGTAACAGGTAATCTTGTGCTTTTCATTCTTTGAAGCCTTTACTTCCCCAGTTCTTGGTGCTTTGCCATTCTAAATAGAAGCAAAATGGCACAAAGCAAACTCCATCCATAAAGGAAGCAGGAGCTTTTGCTTTTTTTTTCCCCCTGGAAGTTCTCTCTCTCTCTCTCTCACTCTCTCCTGCCTTCATCACAGCCACATGCACATGTTGCAGTCATGTGATGGGCTGCTGCACCTAGCAGTCCAGTAAGCACAGTAAACCAGTATAGCTAAAACAGCACTGAATGCTGGGTACATTTTTTAAAGTGTGTGCTGTAATTTGGGCTAATTTCAAATGCGGCCCTGAAGCTCTTTTATTATTGAGTTATTTCTTTTATGCTGTGGAACACTATACTTTGCTCATGGATAGTAAGAACTGTGCTTGAGTTCCATGACAAGAGATGGCAATTTATTTAATATTTTAAATAAAAAAACTCAGGTCAAAGTGAGGGAGTTGCAGCTAAACAGCAAGTGTGACGATCCATCTCTGTCTGCCTCACTTCCCTGATAGGAGATACAATCTGTAGTCATATTCAGTAATGCAATCCCTCAGGTGAGTAGCATCACACAATTCAGCTCAAAAAGAGCAAAGCTATACAATGCAGCAGAAATTATAGCAAGGCCAAAACAACGTACAGCCAATAAAAACTCTCAGGGCTAGCTCACATCCAGCAAATAATAACTTATAACACCTTAAATTCCTCTTCTCTCATAAAAGAAAATCTATAAACAGTTCTAAACTTAAAAATTGTGGCATGCAGCTCATGTATCAATCAATATTAGTTACAGATAAATAGTTACATGAGTTTTGAGCTGGAAATTGCTAGGTGGGGATGTCAAGTATGTGGATTCTACCTAAAAAAAACTCTATAAGGCAGCACATGCTTTAGTCAAAATGCAAAAACCCTGGTTGTGGCTACTGGCTAGCAAATTGAGAGCTGTTTTTCTATGCTACAAATATTAATAATAAAGGAGCATGTAATCAAATATGTAGTTACTACAGAATGTGTTAAATAAATTTGTTAAAGTCAGACTGTAAAAATCATCTGGCATTTAAAAAATGACAGTCAATAACAAACAGTAATGCAGGTTTCTCAGGTATCTACTATACAAATATTTTAATGTACATTAGGAGGCAAAAAACCATACACAAACTTGTACAGAATTTTGTCTAGCTTTATTTAGGAAATACATGATATTTTATAGGGTTTACAATCAGCTTTTGCCCACCTCACTGACGTGGTCAGTGACAGGGTCTTTACATCATGACCATTCATAAGAAAAATGCTGATATTACAATTTTTAAAAAGTTACTTTCCCATGAGAATATTACAGCCTTGCAAGCACCTGGTCAGTCACAATGTCCTTCTGAGGATGTAGCCAATTCAAGGCTCTTAGATTAGTTCGAATACAATGGGTGCATGTCATCTTTAATGCTTCCCTTTGTCTCTTTCTTGTTCACCAGCTGGACATTATCTCTGATAGTGCGCACAAGGCCACTCTTCTGGTAGAAGCAGGAAAAGATACACATGCACACAGATTCATTATTTTCTAACTTTGCAAAATAATCTTTCACTGACAGACATGAGCCAGGCCGAGCTGGTCGCTGCCAAGGCCAAGTTTCTAATCACACAGCAGCTTATGCTTCAAGCAATAATATGCGAGTTTATTTCTACTATTATTCTAGTAAAACAGAATTAAATGCATTACATATTACTCTATTTCTCAATCTATGTATTTCATATATGTTCAAGTTCATTTATATATATCAAACCACACAACTTATATGTCAGAATATGTGAATATTTCTCTAACAGCTTATATATGAATACATATTTTTTAGCAGCTTGTATGTGAATACATATTTTTTAGCAGCTTGTATGTGAATACATATTTTTCTAACATTCTCCCTCCTGTTAATGCATTTTATTCTATTTGAAACATAAACAGTATTATTTCATTTCTTAGCTTTTTCCTTTCAAGGACTTTCAGCTAAGTAAGTCATTTGTTTTACATTTCAGATAGGCTTTCGCTTGGTATCAACAAATTCAATTCCATGTCCTGGTACATAGTTTCAGTTACTGATATGTCAACTAGGTCTTTAACTAATTTTTTCACACAGGGTATGCCGCAGCAGACACATGCTCCAATTATGAGCAGTACTACACAAATTGCAATCAGAATATTCATAAGGACCGACCCCCACCCCCCAAATAGATTCTGGAAAAAGTTCGTCAGTGGGTTTGGGCCTGGTTCTGCCATTGCTGACACCTGCTGTATTACCTCCAGGTGATCATTGATTTCATGTTGGTTGTCTGGAATGTACGCACAGCATTCTTCTTTGATAAGCGCACGTACCACCTCTCGCTAGGGTGAAGTCGAGAGCCATTCGGTTCTGTAATACGACTGTTCTCATTGCATTCATTTCATCAGTCACAAGTTCAAGAGCGGAAAAAGTCGCATTGCTCATTACTTCGAGGAGTTTTGACAGTTTCCTTAGTTCCCAAATCGATTTGACTGCTCCGTAGGCTGGGAATATTCCAGCCCAGGATATAACACTGTCACTCAAGTCCATATGAGTCAGTTTTTCTTTGTCCTTCACAGCGAATGATCCTTCCAGCTTGCTTCAATCTTACCCACCGGATTAGCAGGTTTTTTGACTGTATTCTCGGCTTGCTGAGCTACATTTCTCACATTGCGTATTTTACCCAGGGACAATTCTGCAGTATGTCTTATGGCTGGAACCAGATAACCCAAAAACAACTGCCGGACCAATTCTCAGGTAACCATTTATAGGCCTTTTTCCCACAAACAAAATAACAGTTTTCTACTTTAGTACTGATGCGGGTTAACCCTGAATGAAACATTTTTTTATCTATAACAGATAATTGTCTATATATTTCAGGAGTTTTTTGCACATCTCTCAATGTTGTTTTCATCAAGCTTAAATACGAACCATAGTTCGTGCTACAACTAGTACCTTGGTCTACAGGTTTTATATAACATTTGTAAGACACAGTTATGTTACAGTTACTCCAACCAACCTGGAGTGTATCATTTTTAACAAAGCAAACAATTTCTTTCTGAGTAACGGGTAAATATAATGCCACTTTGTCTTGTGATCTCACAGTACCCGTGTCAAATAATAGGTTTTCCCAAGTTTCATTTATCCCCAGGGGGACAGCAGACATCAAAAGTCCTCCATATGCTGTGGGTATTGCAGTACAAACCCAGCAATTCGAAACGTTCATAGTCTCTACATAGACTCGTTTCATAGCCAGGTATGTGTGAAGTTCGGGTGCCAGTCTATAGCCAGTTCATCATCACGTTTTATCAATTTCACTTCTGTAGTTATATGCAAGAAAAACCATAACAACAAAAAGGTCACTACAAACATGGTTAATAAATGTATGATCAGTAGGCCAGTGAACCAATGTCTTTGGGGTTGTTTTGCATTTTTATTCACTCTGCCTCTGGCCATCCTGTTTCTGTGGTATGTCAGTTAAAAAATGTTTGTCCAACTTAAACTCTTTAAGTGGTTTACAGTCGTCAAATGAACCCAAGATGATCTCTCAGCAATTTTACTGCAGTAGGTGTTGCCAATAGTACCTGGTACGGACCTTCCCACTTTGGACTCGCCCAGTTCTTTCTTTTGATGACTTTCAGCCAGATCCAGGACCCCGGGGTCAGCACAGCCTCCGGTTTTGTTTCTTCTTTGTCTGAAAAAGAGTTCAACTGCAAAACAGTCTTATTTGTTAACAATTTCTTCATATAACTAGCTAATGAGCTATCGGCCTCCAGCTCTGCAGGCATGAGGGCCTTCCATTGTGGCACACAATATGCTCTCCCAAATACTATCTCAAAAGGGGTCAAACCCCTTACATTTGGAACAGTTCTCATGCTCAGCAGTGCTAAAAGCAGACAGCAAATCCAAGTCTTTTGAGTCTCACTTATCAATTTTCTCAACTTGTTTTTCAAAATTCCATTGTATCTTTCCACCAGTCCTGCTGACTGGGGGTGATAAGCACAATGGTTTTTCAAAGAAATCCCAAAGATTCTCCCAAGCTGATGTATTGTCTGATTAACAAAATGTGTTCCATTGTCACTATAAATTCTTTCTGGTATGCCAAATCTAGGAATGATTTCTTTCACTAAGACTTTTGCCACTGTTGCTGCATCCGGATTCCTAGTCGGAAAAGCTTCTACCCATTTTGAAAACATATCTATGATCACTAAACAGTATTTTTTCCCTTCACATTTATTCAGTTCTATGAAATCCATACAAATAGTATGGAACGGGTAGGGTGGTGTCGGAAAGCTCCCTCGCTTTGGTTTAAATGCTCCCTGTGCATGATGTTTGCTACAAATATGACATGTTGCACAAAAGTTTTGTGTATAATTCGTAAATCCGTATGTTTGGAATGTTTTGTTAACTAACTGTACCATCCCCCCTGTTGAGACATGGCACTGCCCATGACTCAACAAAGCTGCATATCTAAATAAATTAGATGGCAATATTGGCTTTTTCTCTTTGGAGATGTACAGTCCCTCTTCAAGGATTGCTCCTCGTTTTATCCACTTTTGCTTTTTTGCTTTTGTAGCTAATGTCTGCATTGTTTTTAACATTTCTAAATCTAGAGTCTCAGAAGGTTGTAGTTTTTCATTTGAAAACACAGTTTCTAGGTCTGAGGCAGCTTGCTTTGCAGCTGCATCAGCCCAAGCATTCCCTTTTGAAATTTTATCTTGTTGTTTGGTATGGGCTGCACATTTACAAATAGCTATTTTAGTGGGTAACTGAATGGAATCTAACAGGTTCAAAATCAATTGTGCATGATTAATCGGTTTGCCAGTAGATGTTATCATTCCCCTGTTCTTCCACTGTTGCGCAAAGACATGCACTGTAGAGAAAGCATACTGACTGTCAGTATATATGTTAACACATTTGTCTTTCGCTAGAGTGCAGGCACGTGTCAAGGCTATCAATTCTGCTGCTTGAGCAGACAGGTTATGTTGCAGGGGTTGTGCTTCTATGATTTCATTATCCGTCACTACTGCATAGCCCACTAGGTTCTTTCCTGTAGGTCCTCGTCTACAGGACCCGTCCACATAAAATGTCACCTCTGCATTGACTAAAGGCACATCAGTGAGATTTTGCCTGGGTGTGGTTATTTGTTCCATTTCCTGTAGGCAACTGTGTGGTGTGCCATCTACAGGAATCGGAAGTAATGTCGATGGATTTAATGTTGTGCATCGTTCAATTGTCATGTGAGGTTGACTCAATAGTATGGTCATACAAGAAAGATGTCTGGCAGGGGACAAAAATGCTATTTTTTCTTGCAGTAAAATTATCGCAACTGCATGAGGTACTCTCAACGTGAGAGGATGAAACAATACCACTGAGGCTGAAGCTTGCACTGCCATAGCTGCTGCAACGACTGCTTGTACACAGGGTGGCAATGATCGTGCCACCGGATCTAACTGTGATGAATAGTAAGCTATGGGGCGTTGCTTGCCGCCATGTTGTTGCGTCAGTACTGACGTCATATATCCCCGCCTACAATCTACAGTCTGGAAAAATCTCTTATGGTAATTCGGAAGCCCTAAAACTAACGATGAAACTATCAGTTGTTTTAGTCTGCAAAAAGCTGCTTCTGCTTCCGATGTCCAATGCAGTGTTTCTTGTGCTGCCATTGGTGTTTTAAATATTAAATCAGCCAATGGAGCCGTTTCTAAGGCATAATTCGGTATCCAACTTCGACAAAAATTAGTCGTTCCCAAGAAGGACATCATTTCCTTTTTGGTAGTTGGTCTAGGTGCTTGTAAGATTGCTGTTTTCCTATCTTCATCTAATGTTCTACCTTCTTTGGATATCACATATCCCAGGTATTTAACCTGTTCTTTCCAAAGTTGCAATTTGTGTTTATTCACTTTATGCCCTTGCTCAGCCAAAAATTTCAACAATGCTATTGTGTCTTCCCTACATTGCTGCTGGGTAGGAGCTGCAAGCAAGATGTCATCTACGTAAAGTAATACTTGACTGCCCCCTGGTGGAGAAAATCCCGCCAGGTTGCTAGCCATCTCTTGTGCAAATATTGTTGGACTTTCACTATATCCCTGTGGTAGTCGGGTGTACGTATACCTTTTGCCCTGAAATGTAAATGCAAACCAATGCTGGCTGTCAGGGTGGATAGGTATTGAGAAAAACGCATTGCTAATATCTACCACAGTGAAATATTTTTGTTGCGGCTTCAAATCATTTAACAAGGTATGTGGGTCTGGCACCGTAGGTGCCCTTGGTATTACCGCATCATTTACAGCCTGCAAATCTTGTACCATCCGCCATTCCCCGTTTGCTTTTTTAACAGGAAATAGAGGAGTATTACATGGTGAATCCAAGGATTCTACCAGTATCCCTTTCTTAAGTAATGCCATTATGATAGGTTTGATTCCCTGTTCCGCATCCTTGCTCAAAGGATATTGTCTTTTTCTTGGTCTAAAGGCCGATTTTGGTGTAATAACTACTGGCCCTGCTGTTCGAATAAGCCCCACATCCGATTTTCCTGTTGACCAAAGAATATCTGGTATTTTACTCAAAGCTTTCTCTTCTTCTTCTATCAAGAACGCCAATCATCTGTCTTCACTCTGTTGTAAGTGTACAGCTGGGCGTGCTTGCGTTAACCAATTTAGTTTCTGTTTCTGTACTCCTAAGTCCGATAATTCCAAGTCAGTTAGTTTCTCCCATCTTGTCACTTTGTCACCAAAGTCTACCCACCTAACATTCCTGTTTTTGGTTAGGCTAACATGCGGTAGTTTATTGGATTTGTACAATTCCAAGAACTCCTGAGGTAATGAACAACTCACTACACTATTGCCCTCAGTGTCCCAGTATAAAGTCCGTAGTATTAGTCTATTTATGGATTCCTGAACAATTTTTGTTCATATTCTTTATCAGGCCCTGATGTGCTACAATAATATAGGGTACAATGTAACAAGTGTTGTTGATCAACATCGAGGGGAAGCACCTTGCTGGTGGCTACATTCATTAGTTCCTTGGTCACTGCCCCTGGACCGGTTGTAACCAGGTCCTGGCTGTACCAATAATAGGCCTCACCCTCCGATCGTACTACAAAAGCATCAGTTTGTCTCTGTGCCTCCATACCATTCATGGTAGGGACTACTGCTATGCCAAAAAGTTGCATAAGATCTCTTCCTAATAAGTTCATGGGGCATTTGGCAGAAAGTACTATTTTACTTCTCTGGGTTATACCCGAGACGGGGTCAGTTATTGCTATATCATGGGAAAGTGGTTCCCTGTACAGCTGTCTGTTTGCTACTTTTACTAATATATAATCGGGTGACTCAGAATGTTCCGGTAACTTTGAAGGGTGTATCAAAGTTCGTGACGCTCCTGAATCACACAAAAATTTGACTTCTCTCCCTTCCACCAGAAGTGTAACTTCCGGTTTAGTGTCTGCTAAATAGAGCTCCAAGCTCAGTAGTGCCAAGTCCAAAACTTCACTTTCCCCAACTTCTACATCCGGTTGCATGTCATTTGTTTCTTCTAAGGTATTTACATTATTCCCCTGCTCATTAGTCTCTCCTAATGACTGTCGAGCAGTATAACTGCCATCTAGTCAATCCTCATCATCCTTATCCTTTTTTTCCACAGGTGCCTTACTCCTGCAATCCCTTGCCAAATGTCCCTTCTTACCGCAATTGAAGCACTCACCTCTTTTCTTCCTGTCCTCATAAAACTCTGAGTTTCTTTCAGAACGTTTGTTACCCTGAGCATTTCGCTTACCCTTTTGGCTGTTTGTACTACAAAACTTCCGCACCGTCTTCAGCTGTGAAGACCTGCGTTTTCTTTTTCTTTTTACTGTTAAAATGTTTTTCGGCATGCCTAGCATACTCTAATAAGGCTTGGAGCCTACTGCTCGGTGATCTATCATATGCTTCGTGAAGCTATTGATAGGGGCAATGCAGCCTTTTAAAAATGCATTCTTCAATTGCTGTTCATACGAGCTATCATTTTTTTGATTTTCAGGAATAGTCATACCACTATGGTTATTAAAACATTCTAATAATCTACCATAGTATGTGTCTACTGTTTCATTATCTTGTTGTACGCATTGGTTAATACAAGTCCAATCTGCCCTAGGTTTCCATTTTTCAGTAATGCGGTCTGTAAGACCCTTCAATCTAGCATCTAGTTCTGCGTCACTATGTGGGAGTGGCCTGAGTTGCGTGTCACGGGCATTCCAGGCGCCACAAATCATGTGCCAATCTGGACCTAAAATTTGTCTAATTACTTTTTCTACCTCTTCCCCATTCAGGTGGTAACTCAATCTCATGCCCTGTAAATCTTGTACAAATTTCTCAAAGTTAATTTTTGGATGGGGAATTCCCTCTGTAGCTTTCCGGATATCTTCCGGTGTCCACGGTCTATACACTAAGAGAGTTGAGGCCTGGCCCTCCTGTCCTGCCTGCGGGTTTGGTACTTCAATTAATGGACAGATTTCCTCACTCCCATCTAATGAATCTCCGCTTGATTGAACATCTATAAGTGTTTGATGTGTTCGGGATCTAGTTCCGATAGGTTCTCTTACAAATGGTTGTCTTAATACCCCTGTTGCCTCCGGATAACGTGGGGGGGGTCCAGCCCGCCCTCCCGCTTCATATTCTAAGTAAGGCATCGGAGGAGGTGGTAGGGGAGGGACCGATGCTACTACTGTATTATTATCCTCTTTGTCTAAAAATAATGCTTTTGTATTTTTATTTTTCTGTTCCCTTCGGTTCACTTCCTCAATCCACCTATGTGCTTGAGGAACGCCCAACTGTTGTTGTTTTTTTGCCTGACCTTCTGCGTCAGATTTTAACTGTTTCAAAAGTTTTACTAGTGATATTTTATCTAATTTACCATCAAAGTCATACTTATTAACCCATTTTGAAAAATGTCTCACATTATCTGCTCTTTGCAATTGCATATACTTTGCGTCTTCTGTTAGGGGCGGGTCACGTGACCCTTTAGTGCATTCATTTCCCATGTCTCTTCAAAAAAAAGAACTGTTACGTAACCCTTTCTCTTGTACCATGTGGTATCTTATTCCCCATATCCACAGTAGTGTCTAGAATGACTGTTTTACTTTGCTTTGTTTACTTCCTGATCTATGACTCAAGTTACAATACTTCGACTACCTCTCTCCCTGCTATCACAAACCTTAGCAATAGCACAGTGTAACCTGGTCCCTGATCTAAAACAAAAACAAAGAGAGGAATTCTGCTTACCCGAGCCTCCCGCTTACTGTTATACTTCTTTTTAGGATCCAGTTTTCCGCCGCCACAGATCAGACAAGTGGACAGCCTCTTTAGATACGACAATTCAGTCGGAGGTCTTTCCTTCTTCTGCGCAGGTTTCGGTGCCACCTATATACTCTGACCTGCAGCTTACCAAGGGAATTCCGGCACGATTAGGACCAAAATGTTAAATAAATTTGTTAAAGTCAGACTGCAAAAATCATCTGGCATTTAAAAAATGATAGTCAATAACAAACAGTAATGCAGGTTTCTCAGGTATCTACTATACAAATATTCTAATGTACATTAGGAGGCAAAAAACCATACACAAACTTGTACAGAATTTTGTCTAGCTTTATTCAGGAAATACATGATATTTTATAGGGTTTACAATCAGCTTTTGCCCACCTCACTGACGTGGTCAGTGACAGGGTCTTTACATCATGACCATTCATAAGAAAAATGCTGATATTACAATTTTTAAAAAGTTACTTTCCCATGAGAATATTACAGCCTTGCAAGCACCTGGTCAGTCACAATGTCCTTCCGAGGATGTAGCCAATTCAAGGCTCTTAGATTAGTTCGAATACAATGGGTGCATGTCTTCTTTAATGCTTCCCTTTGTCTCTTTCTTGTTCACCAGCTGGACATTATCTCTGATAGTGCGCACAAGGCCACTCTTCTGGTAGAAGCAGGAAAAGATACACATGCACACAGATTCATTATTTTCTAACTTTGCAAAATAATCTTTCACTGACAGACATGAGCCAGGCCGAGCTGGTCGCTGCCAAGGCCAAGTTTCTAATCACACAGCAGCTTATGCTTCAAGCAATAATATGCGAGTTTATTTCTACTATTATTCTAGTAAAACAGAATTAAATGCATTACATATTACTCTATTTCTCAATCTATGTATTTCATATATGTTCAAGTTCATTTATATATATCAAACCACACAACTTATATGTCAGAATATGTGAATACATATTTCTCTAACAGCTTATATATGAATACATATTTTTTAGCAGCTTGTATGTGAATACATATTTTTTAGCAGCTTGTATGTGAATACATATTTTTCTAACAGAATGAAACAAAACATGCCAATGGACGTGCTTGCTGTAACACCCAGACAGCATATCAGCAGCAGCAAACAAACAGAAGAACCATGCAGGGAAAAAAATATTGCAGGTTATGATGCTAGGAGTGTATAAAGAAACACACACACTCCCTGCTCCTTAAAATACAGATATATATATATATATATATATATATATGTGTATATAAAAATATATATATATATATATATATATATATATATATAAATGTAGATACAGCTATAAATATAGATATAGATGTAGATATACATTTAGATATAAATATAGATATAGATGTAGATATAGATATGGATATAGATATAAATGTAGATATAAATATAGATATAGATGGTATAGATATAGATGGTGATATATATATATATATATATATATATATATATATATATATATATATATATATATATCAGCAGAAACTGCTATGTACTGTGCAATTAATAGCAGGTACATATTCAATGCATGTACAATACATATTTTAGACATTCCCTACAGTGGAGATGCTGCAATGAAGAATTAAAGTTTGTTTTTTGGATGGCATTATTTACAAAAGGAAATATATTTTTTATTTAACATTTGTTAACTGGTCCGGGAAAGTCCGACTTGAAACGAAGCCAATTTTCGGTGAAGGCCCAGGGAGAAATGCTCCAAATGCATGTCGTTGTAACATGGGAGGAAACTGGAGCACCCATAGGAAACACACATGGACACAAGGAGGACATGCAGACTCCACACAGAAGGCAATTCAGCCAAGAATTAAACCAGAGAACCCCTTGCTGTGAGGTGACAATGCAACCGCTATACCACTGCACCAGCATTTTCTTAAATAATGTCATTTATAATAGCAATAATCCATTCTTGTGAGTGGGTAATGCTGGATTTACCTCACATTAGTCTTCACCATTATGATTTGACCATGTGAGCCATGAGTTAATACAGTATTGCATAAGCATGCTCATGGATTATTGCTGTAGTGGTCCTGCTACTTTTCCTTAACAGATTACATGTTTGGAAAATCTGTTGCTATTGTTAGAAGGGAGGTGCGATGGAGATACAAAGAGCAAAAGTGTCATGAGAATATTTCTTGGGGAAGGAATGATAAAGTGGTTGATATACAAAACCAAAAAAAAGAATAAAATTAGTTGAAATAAATACTTGGTCTTACAATGTGGAATTTTGAAGGACTAAAATACAAACTCGATAAATATGCAGCAACAGTTTTTCTCCAGCAGCAAAAGAAGTCCTGAAATCAAGTCCATATGGATCCTGATGTAATACTGTTTTTGCTTTTAGTTTGTTTAGCTTTAGGTCATGAAGTAGTGGAATATTTGTGCTTTTAGTATGTTTAAAGTTCTGAAATTAAGCCCCCTTCCCAACCTTACTAATTTGTGATAACCCTATCCTAGCCACTGCATGTATGTAATAAGCTTTGCCATGTATTATGTCAGTGCTTAAAACATTGAATAGTTTATACTTATAGTTTTGGCTCAGAAATATAGCATTTATAATTTCTTCTGATGTAATCCTCAGGTGCCAAGTGATCTTAAGACTTGTTGCAATTTTTTTATTAATACAGATATTGAAAACTTATTACATAAATCAACTGGGTATTTATTTTCATGACCTAGAAATGTATTTTTTATTTTAAGGTGACAGAGATGAATTTCCTGCTAACAGGTGCTGTTGTAGAACTTAAATGTGTAATATCCATAAATTCTGCTTGAATTTCTCAGCTGTTTCTGCTATGCAGCTGCTGCCTGATATTACATTACCATCTATGGCCATCATGTAGGTTCCCAGTAAGATTCCCAAAGCACTGAAAGTTTACCATGTTTTAAACAGTAGTCACCTCCCTAAAAGATACATAAAAGTTAAAAGAGTTTTATTATGGTTAGGCTTAAAGTTCCTGCAGC